>NC_037670.1:93008978-93301717 GCF_003255815.1 Theropithecus gelada
AAAAAAAAAAAAAAAAAAAAAAAGAAAAAAAGTATTCACTGCAATATAAGATGCAAGTTTTGGAGGTATTACGCTATCGGTTATCAGAAAACTTATGCAGGTAAAAAGTAAACTGCCTTAGAGCTAATTTAGGAAAACATTGTATTTTCTGAGTGACAAGATATTTGGGAAGAAACTTGTCTTTTCTTGACTTGTAGCCATAGTGCATCATCTAGACTTGCACGGTCAAATGTAGTAGCCACTAGCCACATGTGGCTATTGAGCACCTGAAATGTGGCTAGTCTGAATTAAGATGTGCTGCACACTATTCACAATAGCAAAGCCCTGGAATTAACCTAATTGCCCATCAATGATGGACTGGATAAAGAAAATGTGATACATATATACCTGGGATACTATGCAGATGTAAAAAGGAACAAGATCATGTCTTTTGCAGGACATGGATGGAGCTGGAGGCCATTATCCTCAGCAAACTAACACAGGAACAGAAAACCAAATACCACATGTTCTCACTTATAAGTGAGCTAATGTCTTTTAATAAGAGCTTTTAATAAGAGCTCACTTTAAAGTGAAATACTAAGACATTAGCTCGCTTGTAAGAGAGCTAAATGATAAGAACATATGGACTCATAGAGGGAAACAACACACACTGGGGCCTTTCAGAGGGTGGAAGGTGGGAGGAGGGAGAGGATCAGGAAAAATAACTAACCAGTCTAGGCTTGACTTGGTTGAGGAAAATAATTTGAACCACAAGCAACCATGACACAAGTTTACTCATATAACGAACCTGCAGATGTACCCCTGCACATGTAACTTTTAAAATAAAAGTTTAGAAAACAAAGATGGGCTGCAGGTAAAAAATACACACTAGATTTCAAAGACTGAGTATGGAAAAGAGAATGTAAAATGTCTCAAGTCGTTTTATGTTGATTTCATGGAAAAATGATGATACTTTTTATAGCTTAAATAAACTATATTATTGAAATTAATTCCCCTTTTTGATCTTTTAATGTAACTACTAAAAAGTATAGTTATATATGTCATTTGCATTGTGGCTTACATTAGATTGCTATTGCATAGCTTTTGTATGAATACATTTTTTTGATCAAAAGAAATGAGTCAAGAAACTTCATTTTTTAAAATATAGAGAGAGAGGCTCACTCTGTCTTCCAGGCTGGAGTCTGGAGTGCAGTGGCACAATCTTGGCTCACTGCAACCTCTGCCCACCAGGTTCAAGCGATTCTTGTACCTCAGCCTCCTGAGTAGCTGGGATTACAGGCATATGTCAGCATGCCTGGTTAATTTTTATATTTTTAGTGGAGACAGGGTTTTGCCATGTTGGCCAGGCTGGTCTCAAACTACTGGCCACAAGTGATCTGCCTGCCTCAGCCTCCCAAAATGCTGGAATATAGGCATGAGCCACCACACCTGACCTTATGTTTTGTTTTGCTAAGACATTAACTAGAGATGAGGAAAGTCTTTAAGACAATTTGTGTTATTTTTTTGGCATAGTCATAAACTGGAAAGGCAGAGTTGGCTTATTTGCCTTGTAGAGACACCAGAAACAGGTGTTACAGTACAGCATTTCCCAAAATAAACCGCTAAATTATTTGTACCCATGACACAGAACTTTCAATCTTATTTTTTTACGAGTAAAACCAAAGTCTCTCTGTTACTTTTTATTCGTGGGATTTCAAGTATAGTATAATCTGGCAAGTACCAAAAGTGTTCCAGGCAAGGGAAGACTATTTCCCACTTCTCCCACCGAACTGAAATTCATTCACTCATCGATTTATTCATCATCGAATATTCACTGAAATTTCTGTATGCGCAGGTCTCATGTTAGTGATAAAGGTTGAATATATATTTTAATAGCATTCGACCAGAAGGAGTTTAAAACCTTTTGCAATGACAGATATATAATTAATAATTACCAGAAAGTATGATCAGTGCATCAGTGTTAAAATATGCTTTAAAACAATATTTTGTTAGATTTTAACTAAGAATAAGTAGAAAGGTTAAAGAAAGCATCACAAGTAAAGTTAATAATTGTACTGAACCTCGATGTTCAAAAAGAAATTTTACCCATGGAAGGAGGAAAATAAATATTTATTAACACCTGCCATGTACTATAACCCAAGATTGAGCACTTTCACATGAATTGTCCCTTTAAGACCATAATTACATGATATTAACATTAGTCTCCTTATTCTTATACAAAGAATGGAGAGAATCATTTCATTATAAATAATATGTGCTGTATCAGCTGTGATTTTCATCACGGTAGACACCGAAGAAATGCCTGCTAAAAATGAGTGGGAAAAAAACAGGGTTACATAGATTAGTGATCAAAAAATGTCAGAGCTGGAGGAGATTCACAATTCTATCTGATCCAAGTCCCTCTTTTTAAAGATGAAGCCCAGAGAATTAATTGACTTGCTTAAGGTAAATAAATAACAAAGGAGGACAGAATTGCCACCTAGAGGTTCTGTTCTGAATTGCAGAACTTTCTTTTTTTCTTTTTTCTTTTTTTTTAATCGTTCGTGGCCACAAGTAGTTAGTTGACAAGCTTTTAGCCCATAACGACAGAGGACAATTTCATCAAAACCTGCACTCTGATAACAACACACTTCAAACCATGCTCATGATTTATTGCAAGCTTTCAGCTTACTTGTAAGATTCCTGTCTGTATTCTACTGATTAGAGCTGTAATTATATTAACATTTAATCATATTCTCTCTTTGGAAATTCTGATGATTTTTTTCACCTGCTGTCCTTAATATTTTTTTTAACAGGACTGATATTATCACGGTACTTTTGGTAATACAAAGCTTCAATATACACTGGACCCTAGAGCTCTCTAGTGAATCAATTTGACACATAATTATGGGGCTAACATTAAATTAAGCACTTGGCTGAGAATTTGAAGATAAATAATACAATGGACTCTGGATCCAAGGGCTTTAGAGTTGTTAGCAGAAATATACTTGCAAACAATAATAGATAGCGAGCACTTGAATTCTTCCAAGTGACTTTTACCTACAATTTCATTTAACATTTACAGCTATTCTATGAGGCGTACACTGTTATGCATCTCAGTAAAGAGGAAACTGTGGAAAAATAAGTAACTTTCTGAAAGCCACACAGCCAGAAAATGGTAGAGCCATGATGCAAACCCAGTCACTATGACTTCAGAGTAGTCATTCTTTATCCCTAGGCTACACTACCTCCTTCTCAATCCACATAAATATAGTTCAATACACAATTCAGTGTATGCAAATCCTGTGGATGCACAAGGAAGGTGAAGAGGGTCACAGATGACTTCAAGAAAGATGTGCCTCCGGTGGCAAACCTGGAAAAACGAAGTAGGGAGAGCCTGAAAAGAGAGGAGGAGAGATATTCCAAACTCGTGGAGGCAAGGCCTGTGAGAGCTTGAGAATGGCAAAGAGACTGTTGGTTTCCAAGCACAGAATGCACAGAAAGAAGGGAGCTTGAAGAGGTAGGCTTGGTCCAACTATGAGGAACCTGAGTATTAGACCATAGGATTTGAAGCCTGCTTCTTTAGAAATGGACAGGTACAAAAAGTGTTTTAAAAGGTTTTGAGGATAAGGGTGACTAGAATCAATTTATTTTAAGAATAATCACCTAGGGAGTAGTGTGAAGAATTAGAGGCAGGGGGATTACGTATGCTTTTAATATTAAAATTAAGACTCTGAATGAAGGGAACACCAGGAGCAATGGAATTATGTGGAAAACTATGGAGGCAGATTCGGCAAGACTTCATGGGAGTCAGGCTTTTAAAAACATGGGTTGAAAAGATTGGCAATTAAGTCTGACTTTCTGCCTGGGTTAAAGAGAATGAACGTGTACTGAGATCAGAAAAACAAAAATGAAGGCAGGTTTGGGAAGGGGTAAGAAAATGAGTTTAGATAAGTTGTACCCCTTTGATTTATTCTGAGTGGGAGTAGGGTGCTGGTGGTCGTTATAACATAGAATAAAAAATAGACTTCTCTTTAATGTGCTTAAAGTGTAGTAACAGAGATAATAAACATATAACTATCTATAATACGAGTCAAAATGTAATAAGCCGCATAAAAAAGGTATTATGAGAATTAAGGAAAAAAGATGGAATTATATCTGAACAGAGAATTTCAGATGGACCCTGCAGAATAGTAAGAATAACACTGTCCAAGAAGAGAAGTGGAATATGCAAAAAGAGATAAACTGAGAGTGTACAGAATAATTTAAGTGCACTTTGGCTGTAGAAGATTCACAGTAGACCAGTCAGTAAATTGGGTTGGAACCATCCATTTGGGCCCTGATGCCAGCACAAGAAATTTGAAGAGACATTGATTTTAAAAATTGAATGAAAAGGCTGGACGGGCGGCTCATGCTTGTAATCTCAGCACTTTGGGAGGCTGAGGCGGGTGGATCACCAGGTCAGGAGTTCGAGACCAGCCTGACCAACATATTGAAACCCCGTCTCTACTAAAAATACAAAAATTAGCCAGGCATAGTGGTGTGCGCCTGGAGTCCCAGGTACTCGGGAGGCTGAGGCAGGAGAATCGCTTGAATCTGGGAGGTGGAGGTTGCAGTGAGCCAAGATCAGGCCAGTGCACTTCAGCCTGGGTGACAGAGTGAGACTCTGTCTCAATAATAATAATAATAATACTTATTATTATTAAATACTTAAAATTAAATTTAAAAAAATTTGAACGAAAAAATAAGGCACTAATAAGGCGCTAAAAATTATGCTAGGAATGAACTTAGAGTGAGTGATATTAGAGAAACTAAAGGCAGGGGGACTTGCTCAAAAGCCCTTAAATAATCCAGTTAAGGGCTGGTGAGGCCTTGAATAAAAGAATAAGTTCACTATGGATATAAAAGTAATGGCACACAGTAATTTAATCTGATGAAAATGACATAGGAAGCGAGGGGAATCAATAGGGTCTTTGAGTTTTGAGAGAACAGTAATAAGAGTAATAGACATAGGAAAAGTGGTGAGTGGTAACAGAATTGAGATTCATGTTTTGAGTCTGAAGCTGACAATGTAAGTCTAGATCTCTTTCATTAACTGCTGTGCATCTGGCTATGTGCACACTGAATTGCAAAATGATTGTAGGCTGAGCTAATACTAGACATAAGCTTTTATGATGACCAACATTTTGTGTTATTCTTTAGTTTCTTGGAGCATCAGCCCAATCTGAACATAACATTTTGCTTTACAACATGACATTCAGAGACAATTATGATTGGTAGCATTTCAAAGACTTCCCTTGGATTAAATAGAAATTAATACACAATTATTTTCCAGAAGACAGTCCACTTACAGTCCTTGAAATCTTGTTAATCGTAGCTTAGTGTACTGGGCCAGAGGTTGCAGAGAATAATGGTACTCAAATCCCTGAGTATATATATTGGTGTGATGTAGGAAAATCTGCTTCCATGGATGAGGAAACATGAGTATTCTGAAGCAAACATACATACAGTTTTGGTACAAAGGAAGATTCTGTAAATAAGAAAAATAAAAGTATAAAATATTCTTCATAATTCTGTTAGGAATTCTGACACTGGTCTGTACCCATCAGATGCTTAAAAATTATAAAATTTTAATAATTATTATTAACAGCTCCATTTATTTATAGTTTATTGGACATTAGAAATATACCAAAAATATCATAAGCATTATCACATTAATATTTTTAACAGCACTTTTAGATAAGTATCAGCATACTTGCAGGAGTACATCCATTTTACCAATGGGAAAATTGAGAGTCAGAGACTTTAATTAGCTGCTATAAGTCCCACTTGTGTGTGACACAGCCAAATTTACAGCATATGTCTGTCTGACACCAGAGTCTGTACTCTTAACCATTGTGTCGTACTTCGCTGGTTTCTTTTAAGCCTTGGTTCTAAACAGCAGTGCTGGTTTTATATTCCAGACCTTCGCAGACAGCACCTGTCAATTAACCTTTCCCAGAGTGAAAAATGTCCTGGAGCATAAATACGGTTCCACTAGTGCTTCAGAAACTAGCAGCTCAACATGAAAAGCCATTGCAGATACCTTTATCCCCTGTATAGTCGCATTCTGTTAGCAGATGCAGAATCATCATGCTGTCTATCTTGTCAAGGGGAATGAATCATTTTCTCTTCCAATATTTGTATTTCTTCTTCATGTGGTTTAGCAGAAAAACAATGCCACTCTGCATCTTCCTATTTCTGCTCTAACAAGAAATATGTAAAATAAAAATAATCATGACATCCTTGTTTTTCTAATCAGAGAGTCTTTCTATTCTTTCCTCAGAAATGAGGGAAAAACGTTGAATGCATTACATTTTTAACCATTCCTCTTAACTTGGTCCACATATTACAGTTACTCCTTTACAGATACCTTTGGAAACAAAACACTTTTCAAGGAAATAGCACTGGGGAATTACAACCTTTAAAACAAATATTTTAAAAGACATAATATATGATCGTTCTTTTTCAGATATTCTAAAATTATATTTTTGGTGTAGATTGTGCAAGATGCACTCTATTTCTGAAGGAATGATGTTATTTTTATTGAGTTCTGTAAAAGGATAGAACTGCCTGCAAAGGAAATAAATTGCATAATGCATGGTACTTGTTTATAGACTGCTAAGCATTGTAGACCCCATATATTTTAATCTCTGTTGTCCTATTTGGGAGCAGATAATGGCCTGGTCTCGGTAAAGAGCAGCAGAGGACCACTGCTTAAAAGTATTTACAACCCCAGAGCAACTTTTCACCAGCTTAAGGCTGACATGTGTTAAGAAGTTCTTGTGAGATACAAATATCTGTAAGGACATAATGATGATTAAAGACTTCAACTACTTGGAAATTTGCTAAAAAGAATCCTCTTCTGGCTAACAGAAAAAGGTCTTCCAATTTATTTATTTGCACTGTAGTTGCATTTTTAACTGCCAAATAATAATTGCATATATTTATGGCTACAATGTGATGTTTTGGTAGTTTTGATATAAGCTTACATTGTGGTGTGATTAAATCAAACTAATTAAGATATCCATCACTTTGCATACTTATCTTTTTGTGTGTGTGACGAGAACATTTAACATCTACTCTTTTAGAGTAATAGGAAGGTTTGCTGACTCTTAAAGAGAGAGAAAGACAACAGAATGTTTAGGAGAGAGTGATCATGAAAATGGCTGAGAAGCCAGGGCATGTTTTTCCTAGGGGAAGACCCAGGGCTAATGGTGCTCTTGTCTTAATGTGTAGACAATGGGTAGACATGGTGGGGATAAAATCTTCAGGTGTAATGAAAGAAAGAACTTTCTAACAATGAAAGTCATTTAGGATGAAAAAGGCTGCCTTTGTTGATGGAAGAGATTGATCCTAAACTGTGAAAACTTGTCAAGCAAGGAATGTGAGTAGTATAGTTATGCCAGGCAAGTTATGATTGTGTAACTCACTGACACTCTAATTTCCACTGCAGCAGGCTGAGCTTAGCCTCAATATGTAGGAGAATTGTTTGTGAGTGTTTTGTATTTGGAGGTAGGAATTGTGAGTAAGGGAAATAAAGGAGAGAACAAAAATAGATGAGAAAAATCTGGAGGAGTCGTTGATGAAAACAAGGCTAACTTACAAAAAGCCTTGTTCTTTTCTAGCATTGAAAGAGATGATGAATAGGTTCATTTGTTTCACTATGGTAACCATTTTATTATCTATATGTATCCCATAACATCATGTTGTATACATTTAAATATACACAATAAAATTTATTTTTTTTAAAAAAACAGAACTTTCCAGGACATTTAGCATCGCTCTGGGTTATTACCAAGGGTTTCCGACATGCACACAAAGCAAGATGAAGGTGTTTTCTCACTTGGATACTAATTTTGTGAATGCAAATCCCAACCACTTTATAGGTTGTGTATTAAATGGATGCCTTTTGGGGAATCTGTGACTTACTTCAAATGAATAATTCACATAGTAGGATTTTAAGCCAAGTGCGGGAAATATTTTCATTGGCTCTTTCCATATCACATGTTATAAGCAGGTCTTCCTCCACTTCTAAGAAGGGTGGCATCTCTTGGTTTATTTTTATCTTGTTCATATATTAACTCCTATAAATGTAAAAGCCATAGACCAATGGCCTAAATAAAGTTATCAGGACAAATTTCTGGAAATATTATATTTTGTATCCTATTTTTTGTATCCTATTGTATCCTATTGGAAAAATACAAAATAGCAAAATGGCATTAAAATTGCCAATAATCCTACCAGTAAGAGATAATCACTGTTTACATTGATTCATAATAATTTTCTAGTTTAGGAACAAAATGTGCATAAAATTTTATATTCCGATATTTTATTAAATTGAAAATACTCATATAAACATTTTATTGTGACCTAACATATTCTAAGAAGACATGATTTTAAGGAATAAATTTTAGTAATTTTTTAGTCTAGCCTTCTGCTTTCAATTTCATATAATTGTTTAAGGCAAATATTATCTCTACCTCCTAAAAAATACTTTCTGCCTTATCTCATTCTAGTAGACCACTTCAAATTTCTACTTGCCTTTTAGCTACGCAAAATGTATCTTGATCACTATGAACTCATTTCTTTTACTTGTCTTCACATTGAAGAGTTGAACATTCTTAGAATTTTGATATTCCCTTCTGAGGTCTTTCTGTACACGTCTTCCCTTAGGTGTAGTACTACCATCATCAGAGAGAGCATGACACAGAGGAGGGTGCATATGTTTATGTCAGACGACTCTGGATTTGTGTCCTACTTCTGCCATTTATGAGCTGTATACACTGCATTTAAGTGGACAAAATCACTTAAATTTCTCTGAGCCTGTTTCTTGTTCTATAAAATGGACTGCTTGTGTGTATGGAGACAACATACTTAAAGTTCCTCGATTATTGTAAATGCATAGTAATAAGTTAATGCTCAATTATTATAAGGTCTCTTCTAATTCTGGTTTCATAAGCTCTCATTCATTCTAAGTTCTGTCATTACCCTTTTTTTTTTGGACAGTCACAGTGAACATCTCTAAATTTATAAGGTTGAATGAAGGAAACCTTTATATTGTCATTATGTATAAACTCTGTTATAAAGGAAAATGCAAGAATTTTAACCTGGGAGATGCAGGAGAGCATTGTAAGCAATGCCCCCAGAAAATCATAATCATAATAAATAAATATGCATAGGAGAAACCAGTGGAAATACATGTATTACATGGAAAAAACAATTAATTGAAAGAAGTAATCCGTTTTACAAATCACTCCCCAGTTAGAGGTAAAGATCAATAGTTTAGTTGTTAATTATTTGGGAGCTACTGCCACCAAGTGGTAAGAAAATATTTCTTCAGAGACTAGAATACCATAACCTTTAGGGAGAAAAGTTCCCTCATCACACTGTGGATCCAAATGTATTCCATCCTATCCCATTGCATCACAATCACCCAAGATCTGATCTTCATTAAATAACCAGCTGTCTTTGGTTTCTATTACCACACTAACAAAATGTTTTTCTGTCAAGAGACAACACCGAAGTTTAGTTCTAATAGAGGAAAAGAAAAGAAAACATAACGAATACTGAGAGAGTTCAGGTAAAATCATAATTGAAAAATTCCAAATTAGGTTAGCCTCTAGAGTTAAAAAGACTGATGTTCAAACACCAACTCTGCCACTTGCCTGCTTTATGATATGAAAAAAATGTATCTGAGGATCAGTTTTCTCAGCTGAAATATAGAGGTTGATGTAGATGATGTGTGCAAAATGTTTAGCCTACAGGCTGTTATCTAGCAGGTGCTTGATAAATATTATTCCATTCCTTTTTATTATGATAACTATAAATTGTATTCCTCTTCCCTAAACCTAAATACATATTCAGTTCATTAAAATTATGATATACAATCAACTCAACTGTAAAGAGGTTTAACCTAAGAGAGTAAAAATCGCCACAACCATAATAGGGATTTTCTATGATTTCCCTAATTCCAAAGAAAGAACTACAGTGAGAAGACAGAAATGAAGAAATACCATACATTCTATATCTAGATCAGGCAGTAATAATAATTCCTTCCTGCCGAGGTTCTGAGCAAGGCAATTAAGCCCCCTTGAACCTTGTTTAACTCATTCAGTGCTATAAAAAATACAAATCAATTAATTATTTTGGAAGGTGGCCCAAAATATAAAATTTGTATGTGGATGCCAATTATAATTTTATACAATAGAAACCAAAAGTCATCTACTATTATCTTTAAATCAAAAGAAAAGTAAAAATAGTGTGGTCATTTCTTTGGTTATAGTAACCTGTTATCTGGAATTCTGGATTCAGTAGCCTTAATTAACCAATTCATGCATATATTTATGACTTGAGTAATTTTTATTCACAACTATAGATATCCCAGGACACTGAAACAGCCTAAAATGGCTTGTTTTATGGGAGATGAATTACACAGTGTCACATATATGTCATTGAACTCCAATTCTTCGAAAATTGAGCAACTACATTTCTTTGAAAGTTGAGCATCTAGCCGCGTGGTAAATTATGATTTAAAAAAGAGTCAGTATATTTCATAGGATTCTACTTCAACTTTTTGCCACATTTGCACCAACCTTATCCTCTGTACTCCCACGTGGTACTCATTTACCTACTCCCTAAACATTTCCCATTAAAAGGACCTCATTTATGTTATCAGGAAGCTTAAGCTACTTCATGGACAGATCTATTGATTAGAAATTATTTACTGATAATCAGTTAAAATCTTCCTCTATGTAACTCCTCTCCATTGTTCTTGGAGCTAGCATTTAGATTCAGAAATAATAGGTAACATTTTAGACTACCCCAATTTCCCAGGTAGGTCAAAGAACAGAACTTTTAGTAGTATTAGCTTCAACCTATGAATGTACATATCCTGCAGCACAAAATGTAGTCCTTCTGTGTATCACACCTTTCAGCAATCATGTATTTTTATGACCTTAGCACTTTAAAATAAATAAAATATAGGTCCTCTGAGTTATTTGATTTTTTCAAATCTGGATATAAATCAGAACAAAATGTAAAAATACCATCATTTTTATTAAAATAACCCATAGAATATGCCAATGGATACTTTCAATTGGGAGCAGATGACCACGGAAGTGGCCTCTGGCCCTTTGCCTCTAAGGTTTAATGTCCTCTCAGCATCCCCAGTACTGGGTCACTGGGTGCCTCAAACAGGATGTGGGATGGTACAGGGCCGGCATGTTCAATGAGTTATGCACCAGGAAGAAGACACATCCTTTCATTTTCCTTTAGTACTTCTTTATTTTCTAGCCATGTCTCTTTGAAAATATCAACTTATTTTAGCTGCATTAATAGATAAATGGAAATAAATTTATTCTAGCTGTGTTAGACTTTATCCTCAGCTGGGCAAGAGATACAGTGGGAAGCCTAAGTGTGATAGTGATGGGGAAAAAAGAATCTTAAGGGATTCTTTAAGGGAAAGGTGAAAATTAAGGTGATAGGTATACTCATTAGCAACCTTTCCCTCCAGACAGATTTTCCTCAAAACCTTTTCACTGGGAACAATTTATAATTGATCTTTTAGAGAGTATTTTGTGACAAGGTGTTTCCAACATACTTAGTGCTAATGTGAAACCAAGAATAGTTGGCCCTCCCTATGCGCAGGTTCTGCATCCGCCAATTCAACCAACTGAAGATTTTTTTTAAATCTGGGAAAAATGATAAAAATATGAGTACAACAATAAAAATAATACACATAGAAAAACAATATAGTATACAACTATTTACATAGTAGCATTTATATTGTCTTTGCATTAAAGTAATTTAGAGAAATTTAAAGTATATAGAAGCATGTGGGGACGATTATATGCAAATAGTGTGCCCTGTTACATAAGCGACTTGTGCATCATCAGGTTTCAGGATCTATGGTGGTCCCAAAACCAATCTCCTGCATATATGGAGAGATGACTGCATAGGGCGCAATAAGGAATAATTAGGAAATCCAAAGCTTCAATTCTCATTAAAATTCTGCCACTAATTTGCTATGTTTTGTTGTTGTTAGTTTTTTCTGTTTGTTTGTTTTGCATCTTTATTTCTCTACACACATAACAAAAACACTTAAAGAATGTTCTTCTCAGTATTTCCAGAAATACTGGGAGAACTCAGATAGTAAGTGTTACAAACTTTTGCAAAAAGTAAACTATTGAAATTTGAGAATTTATTCCAAAAGAATATCTCAGAAATGTTTCCGTTTGGGGTCATTCTTGATTTAACAGCAAAGTAAAGGAACTGGATGATGAGGGTAAAGTTTCATCTGCTAAGACATCTTATAAAATTTTTTTAGTAAGGCTAAGAATTGTACCTCTAAGGGATATTGATTGATAGAGAGTACAGTGTTTAATATTTTCTCCAAAGCCCAAAATCCACATGTTTTTTATGCTCCCAAATTATTTTTTTTTTGCTACACTATTATTTCTTGCTGCAACCTTTGTGGGTATTTCGGTAAAAGCACACTGTTACTCCAGGAAATAGAAAATCCGTCAGGCTTAATCTTTTTGCTTCTTTAAGAGCCAGCACCTATTGTCTGGCTCTGTTGAGAGAGTAAGTTATTTTTGATTCTCTGTAGCATCATCTTATAATACTACAAAGACATACAAGTGTTAAATCTTCTATGCAACTGCACAGGCCTAAGAAAATTGCTGAGTAATGAATAAATGAATCAGTGAAAGGCTAGAAAAAGAGTTAAAATTATTTTATGATGATCCTGTTTAACCAGAGAAAGCTGAAAGCTGTTACATTAATAACACAAATCAACGAGACTTAGAAACCACCATTCATAACTATTCTTAAATAATTCAGAAACTCAGCATCTTCCCTGGGTCTTTTATTAGCTTAAGTTTATAAATCACCTAGACCATTATTGTACTTCTATTACAATGATTTCTTCCACAATCTAGTCCTTAAAAACCTCACCCTCCGGATTCACTTACCAGAATCTTCTATCTGATTTGGATCAGACAAGATTCTGATTCATGTTCTTGTAAGATCTTATTTTAGATTTTTTGAGACAATGAGAAATGTATAATTACTTTTCAATTATATAATTCTCTAATATTTCCTTTTGAGATTTGATTTAAAAGTCTCCCTACTTGCCTTATCAAGATTTTAGGGCTCTGTGGCAAATCAAATCGAACCAGGTATTGGAAAGATGTAATTCATGTTTGCTGTCCTTTAAAACCAGTTTGAAGTTAACAAACTAGGTATGTGGAGAGATGAGATACTTCTGCCTCAGGAAATTTCAAGTGAGTTATAAATAGTGCTCTTTAACTCATGGATTTCCCATAGAGTTTGGAAACAGTTCATTCTAGTTAACTATTTCCAACCCCTCGTTCTCAGAGTCCAATTATATATACTGATGACTTCTGGCATAAATGTATTCAGGAAGAAAAATCATACTTTTATACCTGATCCAAAATATTTATTATAAAATTGATACAAACAGAGAGAGCACGGCTAAGTCATATAAACTATAATACTGACTCGCAGAGTGAGAGTAAAATTCTTCCCTGTGTTTATTTCAAAGGCCTCAAATCAACTGCTCTAGACGCTCTGAAAAGAGAGAGTGAAACAGATAGAGAAGGAGAGACAGAAAAAGTTGGGTGACACAACTACTTTTGTTAGTACCTCTTGAAGAGGCCACTCTCTCATTCCTTAGGGGCTCTATCTGGGATGATAGCTCCACCTTCCCTTCAATCCAGGTAGTCTGATACCCACAAACGATCCCTCATCATGAGAAACAGAAGAACAAACAAAGCTTAAAAGAACTTAAAAGCCCAAATATACCACCAGTTCTTTGAGGGGGGAAATGAACCTCTCAAAGACAAACTACACAAGACTTCCCATGCAAAGGTATAAAAGGTTTCCAACAGGATCTAGAGAAAGCAGCAGTAGCTAATGGAGATAAGCATGAACAAGACACTGACTCCTCACAAAGTGCTTCTGACAACTGTCTTAACACCTGGGAATGGAGAGAGAAGTGTTCTGTATGAGTCCATACCTTTCAGGAAAGAGAAGAATCTTGTCTATCATAAAAGCTTAGGGAGTCCTTAGAGTATATGAGACATCAATTTCCGCTGCCTTCAGGACTCTTACATGAGTCTACATTTCTAATAAGTATCCCCATGTCATTCCAATATAATAGTTTATGGAAGTCATTATTTGAAAAATTCTTCTGGATGCTTTGTAACTCAGACTATTCAGACTAAAGTGGGTCCAGTTGTTAAGACAGCCAAAACCCGGTCCTCACAAACTACCTGTGGAAAAGAAATAGGCAAATAGCATGGGCAGCTTTTATACATTGCCTCATTCCCCAGAGTGTTGAAACCGGATAGATGCACATTCAGATAGGATTATTGAATAAAACATATGTCGTCAAATGGAGCGATGCCTCTTTACTTTCAGTGATATCTTACAAAGGATTTCAAGCAGAGTCATAAAGTCAGGATTATTATTAATGTGACATAAGCCCTGAGGTTTAAGGAAGTTCCTCTTAGGGCACCCTACTCTCCCTGAGAGAGCATACTCTTTTTCCTCAGAAAAGACAAACAAAAAAGATGGCAACAGCTTTGGTTATAGTCCTTCAAAGACCAGTCATTGTTTTCAATCAAAAAGTAAGATGCCTGTCTCCTTTAGGAACTGTGCTTTAGATAGGCATGACATGAAAAGTATAGTACCTGATGGGTTAAAATAACGATAAAAAAACAAAGAAATTGACCCTATTTAAAAATGTATTCTGATATTTTAATGTCCTGAAACATTTTCTAATATGTTTTGACTGATCATATGTTATCTGATCTTGACTGAATGAAACGTATCTGGATTTCTTCCAGTTGCAAGTTTCTAGATGATATTAGGATAGTGTGTGCGTCAAGGCTAAAGAGGGGTCTAAAGAGGAGAATGAACTACAGTCACTCAGAACAGTGAACCAGTCAATAGCAGGTAATAGCATCTCAGCATTCAGATGAAAGTGCTAAAACGTTGTCCAACTTCTAGTTTCACCAAAAGGGAAAAGCTATTCTGTGTATATTCTGAAGGCAAACCGGATGTTTGAGAGAAAGTGAATCAACTACTGGAATATATTCTCATACGTAAATTTCACAAATCATTTTCTGTCAATTAAGAACAGAGTCTTTTCTAGTTTGGGAAATTACTTCTCATCTCTAAAAAACATTTTTGCAATTATCACTCAGTGCAAAACTGTCTTTTTCAGTGACTTTTATGTAGAAAAGTCTATTTGTATTGACATCTCAACAGCATCTGAGGACTGAGAAAGAACTTTCTGAAACACACAGTGTTATGACTGTGACATGTGAAAGGTCAACACCATCCAAGTTATTTTCAAATGCTACCATTTAGAAAAGAATTAATCTATCATGACGAACCATAACTGTTTTCAATGTTTAACTGGATTTGATTCAGTGACGATTAATTGCACCCAGTTATGTGCCTTAAAATTGGCTGAAATTGACTAATTTTTGTACCTCCCCACGGATACTGTAAATATACAGTATCATCAATGCATTTACTAATTCATTCATTTCATCTGAAGTTCAATTATGTCATCTAGAAATATTATTTCAACAGCACAGCTTTGTCAGAGAGGCTATGGCAAAGCTGGATATAACAAGTAGATGATCTATCACTCTAACAATGCCAGTAATGGCTAATGAAATAACACATTTATGTTGATATGGAGATTCATATGAGGTTTGAAAGGTTTCTTAGATCCATAATTTCTTTTCTTCATAAACTTGCCCATCACAGAGCAAAATTCCTTTTTCAATTAATTTCTTTTTCTAGAGGGTCAAGAGATGATCAAAATGCTTTACAAAATAAAGATTTTATTTCAGCAACTATTATGAATGTGGGGAACTACAAGATCCTTTCTAACTAAAGATGAAATATGTTAGTTATTGAAGGTGGAGACTGCATCTACTTCAACATGTAGTGGTTTATGCTTCATTATATTTAAGAAGAAAACTATGCTCAGCCTTCAACCTCAATCTTCCATGATAGGCTTAATTTATTTCAAGGAGTGTACTCAATTCTTATAAACTACTCTATGGAACTTTTGGGTTTGTTTCTGAAATGCCTGACCCTCCAGATTCTGAATTCATTTCAATTGCACATGCAAAGCCGGCCTTGGATATAGGCAGGCAAAACAATGACCTCAGTGGTTGTGGTTGAAAAAATGCTAGCAGAGTTCCTTGGCCCACCCCAAAAAGGGGTGCCACCCTCTCATTCCAAATACACTTTCTGAGTATGTACAGATTGGGGAGTTTTTGTTAGTATTTATTAAATACCTATGGAGAACACAAAACTGAATAACAATGAATCTTGATGGACTACTTTTTCTTAATATTTACGTCATAATTTTGCCTTGAGCAAATAGGAGTCAACTTATTTAACTTTTTGAGTAAGTAACTCCTGAAAATGGTTCAAATGTAAATGAAACCAAAAGTATTCAATGAAAAGTTCAGTCCCCTTGATCAGGTTGCCATCACTCCTCTAACTCAAATAATCATTTGTTTCTTATTTGTTTTTCCAGAGTTACTTTAAACATGTATGAGCAAACTTGTATATAGATAATTATATATTTCTTGCCTTTCTACACAAAAGGTAGTATATTACATACACAACTTTACACCTTGCTTTTATCCCTTAACTATATGTGTTGGAGAACTTCCCATATCAGTGAATAGTAATCTTTCTCGTATATTTTTAATAGATGCAGAGAACTCCTTTAAGTTTAACCAGTTCTCTACTGACTGACATTTGGGACTGCTCTTCTTGTGCTATTACTAATAGTGCTAAATTAAATAATATGGCACATGGATCAGTTTGTACACTTGCAGCTAAATGTGTTGGATAACTTCTCACTTGTGGGACTGCTGAGGCAAAGGAGATATACGTATGCACGCACACGCACACACACAACACACCTGTATAATTTTAATAATTGTTGCTGAATTCCTTTCAGTAATCAATGTATCTTTAAGCAATGTATGACTGGTTCTCTACATCTTTGCCAAGATTATCAAACAGTACAGAACAGAATCAAAGGATTTCTGCCAATCTGATAAATGAAAAAACATATTTGAGTTAGTCTGAAGTTGCATTTCTCTTATTACTGATGAGGTTGGGCATATTTATATTTAGAAGTCATTTGTATTTCAGGGAAGTATCTGTTCATATCCTTTGTGTATGTTTCCATTGAATTGTTTGTCTTTTCCTTATTAGTTTTTAGGAGTTCATTTACATTAGGGAAATTAGTCTTTTGCTTATTGTTGCAAATATTTTCCCCAGGCTGCCAGAACATTCAGTGTCTGTTGAGGGTTCACTCTTTGCCTCAAAGATGGCACCTTTTAGCTGTGACTTCAGGTAACTGAAAAGATAGACAAGCTCTCTGAGGCCTCCTTTATAAGGTCACTAATTCCATTCGCAAATATTCAGACTATAGCAAGTATGTTTTATGTATTTTCATTTGTATAAATCTACTATAGTGTTCTTCATTAATGTTTTTTTCTCCTTATTTATACTTATATTACACAATTTATTTTTAGGAATTTTATCACTTGCATATATGAATATTACTAATTTCTAATACTAATTTGTGCCTTGCTACCTTTCTATATTACCATGTAGAGTTGATTCTCTTGGGAATTTCATATATCAATTATATTGTCTGCAAATAATGATAGCTTCACTTCCACGTTTGCAATTTTAATACTTTTAATTTATTGCTGTTGCCTGTTTGGACTGGCTAGTAGCTCTGCTCCAATGTATAACACAAGTGGTAATAGTGGGCACACACACTGAATGCAGGATGTATGCTATCAACACGATTTATCACTGTTGGCATTGACCTTGGTCACCTGATTGAGGTGGTGTTCTCCTTGGAAAAAACAGTACTCTATTCCATGGAACTTTTGGGTTTGTTTCTGAAGTGCCTGACCCTCCAGATTCTGAGTTCATTTCAATTCCACATGCAAAACCAGCCTTGGATATAGGCAGGCAAAACAATGACCTCAGTGGTTGTGGTTGAAAAAATGCTAGCAGAGTTCCTTGGCCCACCCCAAAAAGGGGTGCCACCCTCTCATTCCAAATACACTTTTTGTATTCCCATATGGTACTTTTTGGAAGAAAATCATTAAGTGTGGCTCACACTTACATAGTGGGAAGTTATGCTCCACTTCTTTGAGAGCAAACTATCTACATAAGTTATTTGAAATTTTTCTGTACAGTAGATTTTCCTCTTCTCTCCATTTACTGATTTAGTCTATCATTCATTTTCATGGCCTTAATGATATTTATGGTACACATTGTGTCATAATCCCATGCTATTTTATTTTATAGCTTGAATTGCTCCAGCTTTAGTCATTGGAAGCTATTTCAGCTGGCTCCTTTGTCCCTTTGACAAATCTCAATGTGGGTTTTGTTTGTTTGTACGCTCTACATTCATCTTATATATTTCCTACCCCAGTCCAAAAATCAGTCATTTCTCCAAGGATGCATGGTTCCTTTTATAGGAAAAGGCATTTGAAACTAAGATCTGGGTGATAGGTGTGCTCATTGATACTGGGATGTTGCTCCTTCTAGAACTTGTCAGTTATCAGAGCAAATAAATATATATATGAGAATATGCCAGTGTGTGTATAGACATCCATACAAATAGTTCTATATGTAACCGTCTGTATCTACATTAAACTAAAAATTGCTTAATACTGATACCTACAACTCCAGTCCCTTCCCACTGGATCATTCTAGACTCTTCCCCTGACTTATCTCTGAACTCTCAGTCTAACAGTAAGAAATCTGGCTTTTACCATTTATGCATTTATTTAATTGTTCAATTTCAGTATACATGTATAGTGGTGTCAAAATTGTTAACCAGTAACCCTGTAGGAAACAACTTTGTGAAATAGAGTATAATGCTTATATACCATTGCCTTTTTGTCTTTTTTTCAGTTTTACATATTCCACTTATTTCTAAAGTTGTATCTCAGGTCAGCATTTTCTCCCTGACCCCTTTCATTGAAATTGTCTTACACATTTTATTATAGTTATATTGTTTGGTTACATTCTACATTCTATTCTGGGATTCCCTAACCCCCTAATTTTTTAATTTTTAACAAAATTAATTTAAAAAATTTTTTAGACATTAAGGTTTTTTTGTGCTAATGTGTTTTCACAAAAGGGTAGTATCATGTGTCCACAATTGCAATATCATACAGAATAGTTTTATTTCCTTAAATATACACCCCATGTGTCACCTTTTCAACCCCCTTTACCTCTCTCCTACCCTAGCAGTTGCTTATTTTTTACTGCCTCTATTATTTACTTTTTCCAAAAGTTTACAGAATTGGACAGTGAACAGCCTTCTCAGACAGGCTTTTTTATTTAGCAGTATGCATTTACATTCTGTCCATGCTTTTGAGTGTCTTGGTATCTCGCTTTTTTTTCTATCAGTGAATGGTATTGCCTTGCATGAATATATCACACTTTATCCATCCATCTATGAAAAAAAAAACTTTATTGTTCCTAGTTTTACAAATCATTTCAAATTAGTTAGGTAAATACCTAAAAGCAAAATTGTTGGGCCATATGGGAAGACTATGTTTATCTTTGTAAGAAACTGCCATCTTGTTTTACATAGTGGCTACACCATTTTCCATTCCTGTATGTGGCAAATGAAAATTCCTGCTGCTTCACATCACAAGCAATTGATATCATCAGTTATTTGTTTATTTAATTTTAGCCATTCTAGCAGATTTGTCTTGATATTTCACTGTTGTTTAAATTTATAATTTTTAATGACAAACAATGTTGACTATCTTTTTACATGTTTATTTGCCATCCGTGTATCTTCTCTGTCGGTTGTCTGTTCAGATCTTTCACCCATATTTTAATTCAGTTGTTTGTTTTCTTATTCTTGATCTTGTTTAATTTCAGTTTATTTCCCTTCAATATTTTTCTGCAGGGGTGTTTGTTTGTATAGGTGTCTTTCTTTTGCCTATTTCTCAATTCTCAATAAAAAACTGACCTGATTTACCCAGATAATAGTGTACCATGCCAAATTCTAGGTCTAGTTAACTAAAACAAAAGAAAAGTTTGAAAAAAGTTTAGAAAAGATTAGAGACTTAGGAAAAAAAATACGTATTAGCAACGATGAAGGGCTCTGAGTGAAATAAATTAAAGGATGATAAAATAATGATCTCTATGTCTAAGACCTATTACAAACCAAACAACTCTCACTCTTTGACCTTATGTTTTGAATGCTGACTCCATGTTTCTCCCTTGAAGAGCAGTTTATTTGGTCTTCATGTTTGTCGGTATCTCACTGAGAGTAGTTAAGGAGAATTTCAGGGCTGAAATGGAGAGCCCTAAAATGAATAGGTCTATTGGTAAAGCACTGCTGAAAACACTGCATGTGATTCCCAGGGAAATGGACTCTGTACCTTGACTGTATACTAGAATCACCTGGGAAGATTTAAAAATAATGATGCACGAGTCCTACCCTGGAGATTCTAATTTTTGATTGGTTAAAATGTCAGGAATTTTAAAAGCTAATATGCAGCCAAATTTGAAAACCACTGCTTTCAGGCAGGCTTTCCAACTTGATAAGCTTTCTCCATTTTACAGAGATAATTTACTCTATATATTATATATATATACACTATATATACATATATAACATATATTATATACTCTGTGTGTGTGTATATATATATATAATAGAAACCACTAGAAAAGTGGGATCTCAAATGAAAAGAAGCCCATAACAGAGGAGGCATCCTTATGAGTTGAGCAGGATACGATGTAAGAAAAACACAATCACCAGCACAATATCAAGAAAACTATGAAATGCTTTCTATGTGCACAAAATAACCTTTCTAAGAGCTTCCAGAGTTATTACTTAATTAAAAGGTGAATGAAGTAGAGTAAGAATATTCAAGAACTAGTGGTCTCAAAATAAGTCTTTCAACTTTTAATCCAGGTACAGGATAAATACATCTTTTAGCCAGAACTAGATTCTTTCTAAACAATTTTTAAACATTTAATATCTGTCTGTGTGTTTTCCTGATGATTTTTCTATGCATGTTAAAGAAATGAACTAATGTTTATGAAATTGTATAAGTCATTAAAGGTTTTCAAAGTATTAAATTCAATTTGTGGTTGAGTGGGTAAAAAAAAAGTAGTGTTGTTTCTATTTTCTAATGAGTATATCTCCTCTAATAACTAGAGAATTTCAGTGAAAATTATTTCATCTGAAGTAGTTAAATATTATGTGGGAAAAATTTTTAATAAGCTGTGTTAAAATAGGATTGGCCCGTCATTGTTTATAATCTTATCAGTTCAGCCTTGCCTGCTCTCCTTCAACCTTGCCTGCTCTCCCTGCCAGCTAATACTTATATCTGCTTCCACAGTAATCATGGTTCCGAAATTTTCCATTACATAATTCAAACTGGGAAATTCTACCATTGCCTTTTTTACTTTTAGTCGCTCTTCCCCAAAATAAACTTTCTTGTACAGAAAAGAATACTAATACGGAACTCATTAACTAGTACCTAGGCCAGTGTAAGAGAAAGAGAGAGAGACAAGGAAAGAGGGAGACAGAGAAGACAGACAAACTAGCAGGGAAAGAAAAGGGTTTTACTCATTTTAGAGAAATTCTAACAAAGTACTTTTCTGTTCTCTATTTTTCCTCTTGCTAAGAAAATTCAAAACATTCACATTTAGTCTTATTGCTTACTTTATTAGAATTATTTAGATAAATTTATTGCATAGTGTCACTTTTTAAATTTTTTTCTAACTTTCCTAATACCTGTTGGTTTAATCTTTGTTGTCATTTTATGTTGTTTTTAAAACAAATTCTCTTTATTTTTAGTTTTCTGATCTATAATTTAATGCATAAATTTAAAGTTCAACTTTTTAATTGTTATCTAAATCTAGTTAGGATCTCTTTATTCAGTTAAGTAATATAAGAATGTTAGAACACTTTACTAACATCTTCTTTACTCCTGCTCAACACATCATAGCTTATGCCAAAATCGCCTGGGGTATTAGCAGATATTAATTTTTTTCAATAATGTATTTTCCGTTTAAAACATTTACTGTGTTTTATTTTGTGTTTTTGTTATTTCTTTCCTTTCCTGTCTCATATCTTTCTCTATTTATTGTCCTGAATACAACTTCCGGTAATTCTTTTAGAGTTTTATGTGGAATAATGTTTTTGAGCCTGTATCAGTTTCCTGTTGCTTCTCTAACAACTTTCTGCAAATTTCGTGGCTTAAAACAATGGAAGTTCATTTTCTCACAGTTCTGAGGGGCAGAAGTCTAAAATTAGTCTTTAGGGCTGCATTCCTTCTGGAGGCTCCAGGGAGAATCAGCTTCCTTGTCCTCTCCAGTACCCAGAGGTCACCTACATCCTTTGCCTCATAGCCCTCTTGCCCCTCTTCAAAGCCAACGGTGTAACATCTTCAAATTTCTTCTCCCTGCCTCTTTGTTTCTGTCAACACATAGCCTTCTGCTTCTTTTGACCTTGCTTCCCTCTTAAATGACCCTTGTGATTACGTTTAAGGAATCCCTGGATAATCTGTAATAATCTCCCCATCTCAAGAAACTTAATTTAATCACATTGGCAAAGCCTTTTTTACCCTATAATATTCATGCATTATGGGCGTTAGAAGATGGATATATTTGGAGGGCCATAATTCAGTCTACCACCATGCCCTTGGCCAAGTGAACATGTCGTTCTTATAATCTGTTGCTTAAATAAGAGTTTGGCTGGATATACAGTGCAACGTTTGAAAGTCATTTTTTTTTCCAGAATTTTGTATTTTATCTTAATATCTACTTTTAGGCTGTTAGTGTGAGAAGTGGAGTCAGTCTGGTGTACGGAACTAAATGTTGTTGTGGCTGTGATTATCTTTGGTGCAAAATAGTCTTCACAATCCTCTAGTAGTGGGCTATAGTTGCCTTGTGCTTATGTGCTGGACTTTTTTTTTTTTTTTTTTTTTTTTTTTTTTTTGGTGTGAGTGCCCCACCCTCAGCTGGAGTACCTGTTCATCTTCATCACAGGGTAGGGGTGCAGGGTCTCCTCCCATGCTGTTGTCTCTCCCTCATTGGTGGTAGACAGAGTAGCTGGGATGACAGGCGCCCGCAACCACGCCTGGCTAATTTTTGTATTTTTAGTAGAGATAGGGTTTCACCATATTGGCCAGGCTGGTCTCAGATTCCTGACCTTGTGATCCACCTGCCTTGTCCTCCCAACATGCTGGGATTACAGGCATGAGCCACCACGTCTGGTCCATTACATTATTAAAAACAAATTAATTAGACACTTAATAAAGTCTTAAATTGTGTGTGATTCCTGACCTTTATGTGTTACCTTGAGCAAGTCACTAACCTCTCTGGACCTCTAGTTCCCCACATCCCCACATGTAAGCTTTGAGGAATAAATTAAATCAACTTTTAAGATCTCTTCCATTATTATGACTTGGGGTAAATAAAGATAGCCAATGAAATAAAATATCAGTTTACTACTTTGGGGGCCTCTTTTTCTCTTTTCTATAAACTGTGCTGGCTAAATTTCAACCAAGATCTTTTAGATCCTCCTCATAAATCCCATAATTTCATATGCTTCCTGTTACATGTGTCCACTTTTTCTTAGGTTACAGCTTTTCTCTAGGAAATGTGATTTTTGGATACTCTAACAGAAGTGACAGTCGGAGAGTATTTACATTCTTCTGCTGCAAGTAGAAAAAATTTTGATTGATTCCTTCACTACTCTCCCTTCCCTCTCCCAATCCTTGAATTCCCATTTCTTAGCTCCATCCAATTGAAGTGAGACAATACAAAATAGCAAATTTATTGGCACCTAGATGTTCCAACCAAATGGTTGAATGGAGAACTCTGCGTATGCTCCTGACCACCCCTTGGGCTTTACTGTAAATGAATAATGGCAGTGTTTATAGATTTCAAAACAGATGCAAGGAACATAAAGCTACACTGCTTTCGAATTCTTTTCGATTGAGTTCTGGATAAATGAACTTTCAGGATGAAAACAGAGTAGTCAGGGAAACTTAAGGAGAAGAGTATGCTTGAGCTTTGATCTGAAGCTTGAAGCACTGAGAGGTACAGAATTGGTCCAAACTGGAATCTCTTGAGCACAGCCTTGAAAAATGTGAGATGAAATTAGTAACAAAAAGAGTCCATAAGAGGACATGATCATCTACACTTAGGACACAGTGGGTGGTGAGAAATGGTCACTCTGAAATAGCTTTTTAAGGCTACTGAAAATTATGCAAGTATTCAGGTTTTATAAAGTTCTGAGTTTCTATCTTCTCATGGTTTTATAATACTAAAAATATTTTGTTAGCTCTATTTCTAAAGTATGTTAACTATTTAGCTATCATATACTTTCTGAATATAATCCCAACATTTTTTTGCCTTTGAGTGTTATGTTTTTGACCATCAGAATTAATTTTTTTTCTATTAATAAGTACTTTCTACTTTACTTAAAACTTTGGTGCTACATTTAGAAAATCCTTCCCGGTCCTCTAAAATTATATCAATATTTAACTTAGTTGTTTCCCAAGGCATTTAAACATTTTTGTATAAATATTCAATTTTATATTAATTTTGGTGTATGTTAGGGAATGTTAACACATTATTCTAGTTCTATTTATTGGGAAAATAATCATTTCCATTAATATGAAAGGTCATCTAAATTATATACCAAATTCTTATATATTCTGTGTTCCCTATTCCTTCTTGCTGCACCACTGCCCGCATAATCATTTTGCTCCCTTATAGGAAAAGGTTCCTTGCAACAACTTCCCTTACTTATTGCTTTTTAACAAATTTTCTTGGTACTTCTCACATGCATATTATCTCAGATAATCTTTAGCATATTTTGATATGTATTTGGAAATAAATCTATCCAGGTGTCAAATATTTAGTGAAATAAGCTATATTGTTAGTTCTGACTTCAGATAATTAAACAACAACAACAATGAAAACTAGTTCTCTTTGCAAATAAAAATTTTCTTTACAAATCTGAAGTCCTTTAGTGGACTTCTTACTTATTAATGAATATTTTACATAGTTTAGTTCAAGTCAGAAGTATGTGAAAACTTGCATTCAAATGGAACTGTTTCTATTCAAATTAAACTATTTATCATTTTATGATCACCAAAATATCTAATAGTCTCTCCTTGGTAGATAATCTGATGTGACTGCCTTTGCAAAGCAATTATGTCAACAATGTTTTATCTACAAGAAATTACATGCTGTCAATTGCTTTATCCCTTTGTGTTCTTCTGACATATCCACAAGAACAGTCTTTCGGGTAGAATAAGGAAATAGTCACTGTACCAACTGGAGAGGTACAAAGAGTATCTCTATAGAGAATCATCCTTGTCTGATGCATTATCTTTTGATTTGTGCAGATTCTTTCCTGTAGTATAACTTACTGATTTCTCGTTGTTAAGTATGAATGAATGTATCACACCACTTTTCTCCCTAAGAAAGTGGAAAGGAATCAGACAGTGAAAGGAAATGAGAGAAACAAAGCTCTAAATTTATTTACTTAATAATTTTACCTGGTGGTAAAATGGATTCAATTACCTCTAACAATCTTGCAAAAAATAAATTTTTATTAGGGTTTATACCTTTATCCTTTACTATTCTAGAATGAGATCTTATCCTTTCCAGATTTTGAAGGAAATTGAAAATGTTCTATCTTCCCTGGAGAAAGTATCATGAGTGAACTAAAAGCTAAAATCTAGGGGTCCTCGTGTCTTTGGATAAGGCATAATTGTTCTTCTTTTCCTTTTCAGTTTCTTCTTTGTGGCATTTGTGGAATATTGTGCGCCAAAAAAAAATCAGGACTTGTCGTAAGTTTTTGATTTGTTTGTATTATGCATTGAGGTGTTTGAAATGTAAAATTCTAAAATAGAAATAATGACTAGCCAGTTTTCATATACTGAATATTGCTAGTTTGAGACAAAAAAAAAAAAAAAAAAAAACTGGCAAAAAATCCTGCCTTTTCTGTTTTCAAAGAAAACCATCAAAATTATTAGAAACCATGACAAAAGCCCACCAATATAAAAACACTTTAATAAACTCTTTAAATACCAGAATATGTAACCTTTAATGACTGCTGCAGATGGCAGTCTCTAGTTTTCCAATTTGAAGACTGCCAGACAATCGCCTGAATCCTTCAGTGAGCTCAAGAAGATAAAGCTTCAGCCCATGAGAAATGTAACCGTTTAAATATGGAACTGGGCCTAAGGATTATTGGCTTTCTTTGACTGTGAAGCAAGTTTTGCGAAGCAGCAAGACAGCTGTGTTGCTATGGTTACAGTTAATTCTCAGAGATTTATTTTATTTTCTTTTATTACTGTGAATGCACACATAAGTGTTTTCAGATGTTTTCTGGTACTATAGTGGGTTTCTGGGGTATGGAACACACTCCCAGTTAACTCTGATATTGGCTGGATGAGACACACTGCATGCTGAAGTGTGGATTCCACATTGCCTTTCATGATTTTTTATGAGAGTTTGGAAATAAGGAAAAAGTGTGGTTTATTTTACCAAGTATTATGGGAAAGAACATAGACACTTACAAATTAGCAAAATTAATACTACACAAGGACCCTAGGAAGTGGCCTTTGAGCCTAACAAGAGTTTTCCAAGGGGAGGCCAGTTATGTGAGCAATCAGGCAATTGGAAGCATTGCAGTTATTTTTATTTGACCCCTTTTTCTAATCACACCTTTCTTTGTGAGAACATCTATTATGACAAAAAGGCTAAAGCCCTCATTGCTTTAGATAGCAATTTTATATTTGATTTTTAAAAATTACATAAAGGGAAAAATGAAACCTTTAGAAAAAAATGTATTTTTTCAGGCTTGTAATTTGCATTTATGATTCTCCCATCATTCTTTAGACATGGCCTTCATTCTTCTTATGCTCTTCCTCTACCAAGACTCTTTATGACTATGTAGGAACAACTCCTTGGGAGAAAGCAAGTAAACAAACAAGGAAACAAGACAAAAAAGGAAAAGAAAGAGAAAAGAGAGAGAGAGAAAGAAAGAGGAGGGAGGGAAGGGAAAAATAAAAAAGGAGGGAAGAGGCTTTTTGTTGTTGTTGTTGTTGTTTTATACAAAGGCAATAGTGTCACTTTTCTGTCTTTCTCTTATAAGTTACAAAGAAAAAAAAATAATGAAATCTGATTTTTTTAAGAAACTACCATTCAGGTGGTAGCTGTATCTACTATTAAAAGGTACATTATCCTCTGTACTTTCTGAGGTCCCCATTGATGGCATTTAACTACCAAGATTTTCTACATTTTAATGAAATTTTTAAAAAAATTTTCACTCCAAATATATCTGCAGTCTAGAGTCTCCAACCTGGTGAAATTTGAAAATAGTATATGGTTACAGATTTTAACATTTTAATTCCTGGATAAGATTGCTTTGTTAATACATGTTAATGAGGTGTCATGCCTTTAAAGAATTAATCAGAATGACATCAGGAAAGATATGGGCTTTCATGTGATAGAAAACTAAAGGTATTGTCTACTTTCTCTGTAACAATAATTAATTATTTGAAGCTTGATTATAATATCTTTCCATATTTTCAGAGAATGAGTAAACACCAAAATATATCCCCAAAGAACAGCATGACATCCAAACCTACTTTAAAATAAAATATAATTGGTTAATTCTAGTAGGCATCATGAGCTATAAGTTTATACTTAGTAGGATGATTTTATTATTGGTAATGGATCTTCAGTATTATATTTAATCAAGTATAAAAAGATTTTATTCATTATTGGATTTTTAGCTCTGATGATACAGATGCAATAAGGAATGCTGAATTAAGTTGAAGAAATGAAATTAACTTCTGTAGTTACTGACATGACATATTCTCAAGAAAGCCTTCTCCAAAAATCTTGGCTGGGCTAAATTCTTCTCCTCCCTACTCCTAGGGCATTCCATATATCCCTTTCTTAATATTTCTCATGCCCTGTTAAAATTCTGGATCTTCTCTTTCACAAGATTTAACTATTCTCAAGAGGAAGAATTATGAATGATTGATTGTAATGCCAGCAGCTGCTGACTCAGGGGCTAACAGATGCTAGGTGCTTAATAAGTGCAGAGTAAACTCAACTGTCAATGAAAAATAATACCTGATAAGGCCGGGTGCAGTGGCTCACGCCTGTAATCCCAGCACTTTGGGAGGCCAAGGCGGGCCGATCACGAGGTCAGGAGACTGAGACCATCCTGGCTAACACGGTGAAATCTCGTCTCTACTAAAATTACAAAACATTAGCCGGGCATGGTGGCGGGCGCTTGTGGTCCCAGCTACTACTTGGGAGGCTGAGGCTGGAGAATGGCTAGAACCCGGGAGGCGGAGCTTGCAGTGAGCCGAGATTGCGCCACTGCACTCCAGCCTGGGCGACAGAGCAAGAATCCATCTCAAAAAAAAAAAAAAGAAAAGAAAAGAAAAGAAAGAAAAATAATACCTGATAAAGTAAAATTAAATGTTAAAGCGAGTTACAAAGCTGTTTGACTTGGGGAATTATAGCAAAGGAGAAGATCAATAAAGTCCAAGTTAGGACTTAATTTGTGCCTTTCATCCAGGAGTCTAAGGAAGAAGCAAAATTATTTCCAGGCAATGAAAAATATCACTGATGTGGGAATAAGTAATTCATATTGAAGGACAAGAGAGGTGACTGGAATAAGACTGTGTTCCAGAGAAGAATGGAAATTAGATTGCATAACTCAATTAGTATCATACTATAAAGTATCATGAAAGCCCATAGAAGAATTTAGACCAGATGCAAAAAGAAAATATAATTATTAAAGTTATTTGACTAGTTAATTTAAGTTTATTAAATATTCACAAAATATGTACGTCTCAGAAAGCATTATTCTTGGTTCTGCTAGGGATCCTATGATAGTTGTTGATTAACCCTCCTAGCTCTATTAATAGACACTGAGATCCAACCAATAGTAGGACCAAAAGCAAAGCTACATCATCTGTTTCTCTAAAACAAACAAACAAACAAACAGTATTTTTGGAACACCGATTGTATATTCTTCAACAATAGTGCCACAAAGTAATAAAATATTTGTAATATATAGGGGCCAGTTCATAGGAGTCCCTAAAGTACTTGTTTAGGAAATACATGCACAAAGAAATATGAGTGAACTTTTTTTTTAAAAAAAGAGATTTAACTAAGTTTCCTAAGCTCACATAGGTAGGAAGGTATAAAGATTTGAAGTTAGGTGGAACTAATGACAATCCAAAGAGAAGCTATTGAGATATTTTTGAAGGATTGACACAGTGAAATTAGATTTGGAATCAGAAAAATCTCGGTTTGGTGCCTAAACTTAGCGTTAGCTATTTACCATTCATTTTTCTAAAACACATGTTACTGTCTCAGAGGCTTGCTGGGAGTGTTAATTGAGATGATATCTGTTAAAGTTTCTAGCATAGTAGCACACAGTAGATGTTAAATAAATATTTAAATCTGAATCTACCTAGAAGATAAATTTTGTTTGCTTCAGGGTTTTCATAAGCTATATTCTTGGCTTTAATATCGTCAGCTATCAATTTCTGAAACACTGTGGTATACTCTCTCTGTCTACAGTGAGTCAGAGTGAATAGAAACTTGGCTTAAAAAAAAAAAATCTCCTGTCCTCTGTGAAGCACCAAAACCACTTTTTCTTCTTTATTGTAGGTTAGTCATCCTTGACATGCAGCCCGACAGGGCAACTGTGTTCTGGTCAGGTTTGACTTTTCAACTTTAACGCTCCCTTTCTTTTTTTTTTTTTTTATCAGATGATCCTCTTTTCAGCCTGCTGTATCTGTGGACTCATTGGGGGCATCCTGAATTTTCAGTTCCTCCGGGCAGTCACAAAGAAAACTTCCTCCCTATACCCTCTGCACGTTGCCTCCATGTCTCTTGCGTGCATTGGGATCGGGGGCTGCACGCTCTCTTCCTGGCTCACTTGTCGACTAGCCAGTTATGAACAGAGGAGGATGTTCTCAGAAAGGGAGCATTCCCTGCATCACTCTCATGAAATGGCTGAGAAAGTGAGTTTCGTACCTTTTCCTCTCACTGCTAGCACATGATGAAGACTGAAGTCCACTCTGGGTGAATCAACTTGAAACTTTAGATCACAATTTGAGGAATCAGATTTTACACATTTGGCTCTATTGGGTTAAGAATAGAAATTTTATATATATATTTTTTTCTCTGCAATTCATGGGTACACCTATTTTCGACAAAAGTTTGTAGTCTATCTGTCTATTCAAAAACATAGTGCCTAAAATAGTATTTCATAAAATATTGAATGCTTTATAAATATGGATTTTTATGTATTATACTGAGGAAAAGCACAGATACTAAATACACTCTCCACTCAATAATGCCAGTTTTAGAAATTGCATGAATTCCCTTTTCTAGCTCTTCCCTTGTTCTTGTAAGGAGATGCATTTGATTATGTAAATTTGATCTTCAAGTATAAAGGGGCTTTTTAATAAGGTGACAAAACGCCTGGCCTATCAGTGCAGATATTACAGTCCATATAAAGCTTCATTTAATTCTCATCTAAACTTATGCATATGTGGATAGCTTTGCCTGTATTTTAAGCAGTTGTCCTTGCATAATTGTTTCATGAAACCCATATAAATAGGAAGTTAAATTAATTGTATAAAAGGACAAATGGTATAGTATGATGTCTGTGTTTCTATTACATTTTGCACATATTCCTTAATTCAGTTCCTGCTACTGGATCTAGTAGAGAAAAGAGGAAACACTTGTAAAATAAACTCACTAAGGTAATGGCCACATTATATTTTGCTTCATGTCATGGAAATAAAATTGCATAAGCACAGAGCAGAAGTAATAACAGCAAGGCTTACTGCACATTTCTTTATAATGTTTTGAAGGAAAAATAGTTATTCTGTAGTGTTTCCATTTTGTGTACAATCTATACATTCAAATAAGGGGAGTACAATCTATACATTCAAATTGACTCAAGAAAGCAGTTTTAAGCAGAGCTATGCATGTCCTTCATTAAAGAATTAATAATATACATAGGAAGACTCCAGTAATTTAAAGAAATGATTGCTAAAAATAGATGGTCATTTTATATGTATATATGAATAGTGGCTCTTTTGTGCTTTATTTTTATACTAGTCTGATTTAGTTTTCTGTATATATTTGTGCAATATTTATTGTATGATTGTTATATTTACATTAGAGATTGAGGGCTATTGAAATAACCGACTTGCCCAGCTGCCCGGTGGTGCCCCCGACACCAGAGTTACCTACAAGGTACGCTGACTTCTAGGGAGTTACCATGTTGTAATGTCACTGCAGAAAGCATTACCCCCTTCCAGAAAGTCATGATGTCAACAGATCAGTCTGAACTGATGTTGTTTAATGTTGTTTCTCAAAGTATCGCTTTCATAAGCGCTTACTTTGCAGAGCTGACATAAACCTACATGGCCGAGTCTTGCAGCTTGAAAGTTGGTTGAGTATTTAAAATACTCAGCCCGCCTATAAGCATCCAAACACATTTCTGCTTGGATGATTCACGACTCCTTTTATTGTCTGCTACTTCATGATACTGACTCAGTATAATCATTCATGGGCCAGAGTTTTGTTTTTAATAATAGATATGTCTGGATAAAGACAAACTGTGTATTTCCCTCATGCTAAAATTGCATGAGAAGATGGCCAAAGTTGGACACTAATACAGTAAAATTTCAGTATGAAAAGACTCTTCTAGTAAAATTATCTTATGTGATAAATTTTAAATTTAGTTCCCATATTTCAAATTGTTAAAAATAAATAGTAATGTTTCTTGGTTTGCTCAAAGTAATTGGACATACAGAAAGTCATATGGATACTATGGCCCATTTGCAGAAAGCCCATTTGCAAATAGTCACATTGGTCCAGCCGAAATTTAAACTACAATCTTCCTATTAAATTAAGCATGCCTATTTGCAAATTTGTTTGCAAACTGGAGACTCACTCATTTTAAAAACAATTTTCACTCTTTTTCTGATCAGTGATTTTGCTGATTTTCAGTTAAGAAAATTCTTTTTTTGTAAAATTTTTAAAAATTGTTTTACTAAATTCTGCAATTGAAGGTTAATATAATGGATTAACTTTTTATCGTTTCTAAGCAGTTTTTGAGTGCAAAGTCCTTGTAGAAGGAGAAAAGGCACCGAATGGGTTTATGTAAATCTACTAGAAATTTGATTTTTCTCTTAGTAGGTAAAAGGGGAAAAGTAAATTTTGTTGAAGATCATTGGGGGTGGGGGGTGATTCTACTTATTTTGCCATCAATGGTGAGTTCCTCAATGAAGCCTCAAATCAGATTTCTGAGCTATGAACTTAGCTCCAGCACAATAACCCTAATATATTTTCAGATTTTTCATCACACGCATCTCTAGGAGAGTTTCACCATGTACATATCTAGCAGATTCTCCAAACAGAGCTAGATAGAAATAGATAGAAATAAATTGAGAAAATATATATATATATATGTGTGTGTGTATATATATATATATATATATATATTTTTTTTTTTTACTGCTCTCTTGCAAATAGGCTTGTTCAAGCATGGAAAGATGCTGCCAATCTATTTTTAGATAATTTTATCAACATATTTTTAGTATGGTGCTCTAACCATTAAAATATGAATGGGCTTCACATCCCATCACTTTTTATTGTATTGGGAAGGGTTTAATATTTAATAAAACATATGAATTAAAAGCATCACAATTTTTCATAATGTTATTTCATATCATCGAAAGTGAAACTTTTAACGCTAGTTTGTCCTTTGCATCTGTATTTTCAGTGCTTTTCTATATAGTTTTACTTATTAACTTTTTAGTAACTGATCCATTAAAAACATGTTAAGAGACTTCGCTGTTATTACTTCTTACTGGAAGAGGGATGGTGTCATGAAAAACAATCTTTCCTACTATGATTTTTTAGTGATCCATAGTTACAAATGAGCAATGATTCCCTTGTAGGCCTTTTTCTGTTCTTAGCAAAAGGCCATGCATTTTCCTATAGAATAAAGTCACCTCTAGAATGCATTGGCACTTTGTTGACAGGCTCAGCAGAGTCTATGCGTTAGAAAAACTTGCTCATTTAACCATCTTCTTCTTTCTAGGCAAGGTCTTTCCAAAATTTAGTTGAAGAGAGAAAGAGGAAACTCAGGAAAGTGGGGAGAGAATGGACTGTTGTTGTGGATAGAATATTTTGGTCTAACCGACTCTTACTTCAGCATTTTCATGTGCTCCAAGATGCCATGAAATTTTATTTCCTCAAATATAACAGCTATATCCTTGTCTTTCCCCAAAACTTAGCAAGTTTTTCAATGGATTGAAATTTCTGTTTTGCAAACTCATTAACCAAAACAATGTCTTATTCCAAAAGCCAATTTTAATTAATCATGTCATTTTTCTAACAGGAAATGACAGACAACATGAGCAATGGAGGACCACAGCTGATATTTAATGGAAGAATATAATCAATGTTTTAAAGAATTGAACACTTTTTAGGATTTTCATGAGGCGATGAGACACCAAAGGACTAGAAAATAAAACAGTTTTTGCATTTGCATTTATTTCTCCTGAGCATCCACTAAAATTATTCTTCCTAAAAAATATATTGCCTCACTGGTTTCTCCACCCTTTTTCATGGGGTAAAAAACTTTCCAGAAACATTCTAATACAATAATTTCAAGAGGCTTTCCAGATTGTTTCCTTTTCAGGAAAAAGAAATAATAAAACAAATAAAATGCATATTCTATACAAACACTATTTGACTAGCATGATTATTAGATTTGTAATGACATATTTCATATGAGTAATTGAAAAGTGCAAATATCAAGAAATAAAAATAACTTACTGATGTCTTTGTTTTGAAAGACAGATGGCTTCAAGGATGCCACAATTCAAAACCTCAGTAATGCCTTGTTATAAAAACATTGTAATTATTTTCAACTTGTTAATGAAATATATTTCATAATTTATTTGTAAAGGACGAAAAACCTCAAGCATAAAAAAGAGACTTTTTAGAGAGAGAGAATACTAATCTATATGGTATTTTTGCACAAAGAGTGAAAAGTTATATGTGAATATCATTTAAGAAAATAAACATGTTTTGATCATACTGTGCAGATTGATCTGCATGTTCATGAATGAGCCTAAGAATAAAGGATGTGTGTGAATGTGTGTATATATACTGTAAATATACAACATGTATACAGCATATATTATAGCATACATGAATGTAAATAGGTATTAGGAAAGCAATTGTGATGCTGTGGGGGTATTATTAAGATTCTACTCCAATAGAAATGGGAAGGCAATTGCTCAAGGCTCTTCTATGCCCACAAAATCACATGTTTAATTTCTACTAAACTTGCCCATTTTTCTTCTTTTTATTAGGTTTGTTTTGTGTAAATATCATTGTGGCTGATACTTATGAAGATGAGTGATCTGAATAGTGTAGTATATAGATAGATTACTTATTTTACTGTTTCACTATGATTATAGTACTTATGTATAGCAATTAAAATTAATTTATAAATGAACATGATTTTAATGACATACTTCCATATTTATAAAGACATCATGACTTAAAATTGTTGATGGTATTGATATTTCAAACACCTTGCAGTCCAATTAAATGATACAAAAGGGCAGATGATGTAACCCCCCAACAATGAAGTTATAATTACCATTGCTATAATTCAATTTAGGCGTTTTGTTTTACAATTTTCATGAAATAATATAGGCAGTCCATATATAAGAAAGCATATATCCAAAGATCCTGAAATAATTCTTTGTGGAAAAAGTAAAAAGATAGGCTAACATTTATATAGCTATGTTCATTCCTTTCCTGTAATAATGGAATGTTAAAATAGCAAACAAGAACAACACATATACGTGAAAAAACAACATATATCTGAATATATTTATGAGAATATAACCTGTGGCAACAGGCAAAGAAATCTATTATTTTTAAGTACATAACTCTCACTATATTGTATACTTTTCTTTCTCCCCAAATCTAGTCAATTTTCAAGTCATTTTTTATGAGTTACTTATTGAACCATAGGTAAATTAAAATATTTAGTACCCAGTATGAGAATATGATTTATAAACAAAACATGAGTTTTAATTGTGCTAACACAGTAATAATGATACAAGTTAATGAAAATTTGAAGGTCTTTTATTTTATAGCAACATGATCATCATGTAACCTATGTAAATCGGCTCACTAAAAATTCTGGCTGTCATCTATTCAACAGAAATAACGGGACTCTGCTTTTTTGGTGTAGTTTTTGAAGTCTCCCAATGCCTTTGGATAACTTCATTGCCTAGTATATTACAGAAGCTGTCCATAAATGCAACCTCACATAGTGAATCAACATCATAACTATTCATTCAGTGCCACAAACAGGCATGATCTTTGCCAATAAAAATCTAAATTACATCATGAACATGTTTGTGTGTGTATGGTCCTACTGAATTCACGCAAGAATGTAGATTTGTACTGCAAGAATAAACACTGACTCTAATTTTCTGTAGCATTTCTCTATAAACATGTTTGTACAATACAAAATTATAATACACCAGAAAAATGTTGTAATGTCTTTTGAACTGATTTATAACATAACACATTAAAGGGCAAAAGAAGGCATATCACTGCTTTGATGTATAGTTAAAAAGAGATGCAATCATCACAATTATTCAAATAGTTTACAGTGTATGTTTAACCAAGTATAGATATATTTTTAAATATGATCATTTCTACCTAGTGTTTTCAGAGTTGAGTTTAGAATGATTTACTTGGGATGTGCAGTGATTCTTTTTTAGATAAGTGGGGGATGTTAGAAAGATATTGTTTAAGTGCTTGAAAATTTAATTTGGACAATACATTGAACCACATGCTGGAATGTTTTAAGTGACTACCTTATAGTTTTAGTATGAGCCTACCCTTGGAAGAAAGCAAGGTGATACTAAATTAGAAAAAATATGTGAAACTGGTGTGGTGGTATGCTTTGGACCATATCAAATAGGGAGAGGTATCATAAGCATAAAAGAATACAATCGGCCTCTCTTTGAAAATTTTAAACATATATGTGTATGTGTGTATATATATTCACATATGTGCATATGTATATGTATATATACATACACACGATGGTTTGGAAATGGAACATGATATGACAACTCTACTGACATGTCTATAATAAAATGATGTGCTTTGAAACTACATATGGTGTTGGCTTTCTTTTCATTATAATGCAGAAATGCTTCCCCAATAGCTACATGAATAAATGTGCTATTGTGAGAGTGGCAAGGGATAGCCTGCTGTGAATGAGGGGAAAGAGATAGTCACAGATGAAGGATATAGAATTAAATAAGAATATTAGTTGAGATACAAAAGTTAGAATATGTTCAAGTATAGAGAGAGACTGGTTGAAGACATCAAACAAAATGATTATAATAAGAATGTGAAGTCCCTAAGGGCATGAGAAAATAAGACACAGACCATATGAGACAGAATTTACTATGGTAGGACAGAGATTGCATGTGATGTCACAAATTAAACCACAATATTTAGAGAACTCTGATGGCCTACTTGAGTTTGTCAAATTGGTTGCTACTGGCATTTGGGCTGGATAATAACTTATTATGCAGACTGTCCCACACATTTCAGGCCATTGAGCATCTTTCGTCACTTCCCACTAAATCCCAGGAGGACATTCTAATCATTTTAATAACCAAAAATGTCCTAACAAATGCTTACCTGTTTCTTTGGTAGGGAGATATTACCCAGTTAAGAACCACTGAGGAAATCCTTTGAATATAATCCAGAGCAGCCAATTTTAATGCCACCCATAAGGGAAGCCTTGAATTGCTCAAGGTCATAAACTCACTGTTCTAAGGTCTACCTACACTGTCTAATATGGTAGCCACTCTCCACATGTGACTATTTAAATCTAAATATCAATTAATTAAAACAAAAAGAATATTTTTGTTTTTCAGTTTCTCCATCAAACTAGCTATATTCCAAGTGTCAAATAGATATATATGGGCAACAGTTACAGAAGATCCCCATCATTTCAGAAAGATCCATTGGATAATGCTAGTCAAAAGCATATAGAAACTTCCCATTTCCTTCAGTCCTTGTACAAGTTCTTGCACAATTAACCAACTGTCATTACAATTGAAAATATGAAAAGAGTCAGTAAATACTCCATGGAATTTGAAAGGTGATGCACCAATTATAAATCCATGAACTGGGCCGGGTGCGGTGGTTCACGCCTGTAATCTCAGCACTTTAGGAGGCCGAGGCGAGCGGATCACGAGGTCAAGAAACGGAGACCATCCTGGCCAACATGGTGAAACCCTGTCTCTACTAAAAATACAAAAATTAGCTGGGCATGGTGGCACGCGCCTGCAGCCCCCCCTACTTGGGAGGCTGAGGCAGGAGAATCACTTGAACCCAGGAGGCGGAGGTTGCAGTGAGCCAAGATCGCACCACTGCACTCCAGCCTGGTGACAGAGTGAGTTTCTGTCTTAAAAAAAAAAAAAAAAAAAAAGAAAAGAAAGAAATCCATAAACTGAGCACAACTTGTAAAAATTAGCAAATGTGCACAACCCATAATCAAGTATAAAATTGTTTTAGATATTTCACATTTAAAAAGTTCTGCTTAGAACAATTCCACTAAATTGCTAAATATTGTATGTTTGACAAGCAAAATGAGATGTTGCGTAACCCCTATTTTTGAAGAATTTTACTCTACCTATTACATGTGTCAAAGGATATCCTGCATTTCTTGTGCTTGGGGATGTGAGAATAATAAATATATGGTCTTCCACTTTATTATTTGACTTAGTTCAAAAATGGTGTATTTTAAAACCTTATGTCCCAAACTACATTTTCAAAGATTAGTTAGCGAACATATTTCAGAAACTTAGAGGAGCATCTTAAGTATTATTCAGTTAGAGCACTGTTTCCAAATAAAATGTCAGAAGTTGGCATCACTTCACTCTTTTCTTCTTTTAGTCATTTTTTCTGGAAACATATGTAATATTTCTTACTCAAAGTGTATGACAGCCAAGAAATTCAATTATTCCAAATCCATAAATCACAGGTTGTCAGTTACTCATAGCAGGGGAAACCAATTCAGAAATTGCTGGAAATGTGGATGCCTAGCAAAATTAAACGGAGGAATTTCTATTTTACTCCCTTTGCTAGGAAAACAATTTATTGAATACAAGAGTCCTTTACTAGGAATACAAATGCATTTCACAAGTAATATATTGCTTAAAAACCAAGCTATAGCCTTAATGAAATTATTTTAATATTTTAACACTTCAATATTATCTACATCAACAAATTATAGTGAAAAGAGACTCCTTCATTTTAGGCAGAAGGCCTTCATTTAGTTGGAAATCTTGCCATCTTTACCTTCCTCCACATCAACTAGGGACTATTGTTTTCACAAGATTTTCTTCACTGAAAGGCTCCACCTTCTTCAGCCACAGAATACATTGCAAGCCTTCCCCCAAAGCCAAAAGTTATTATGCCACAGAAAATTGTCAAGAAGGCTCTAGAATTTGCCTGAAACTTCACAGAAAAATCTAAAATGTTGTCAAAATTTCACCAAGTGTTGTATTAGCTGCAAGTAATCGGGACTCATGACTGTTCCTTAGTATCCAACAGGGTATTGATCTCCACTTGATCATTCTATAACATCCAACCCGGGAGTTGGAGTGGGGACAGGGTGTTGTGCACTAAAAGAAATCCCTTGAAATAATAGGGTCATTGCCCAGGAAAGAAAAGCTACTGATACCTTTGGAGGTGGCTCTATTAGCCAACACTACCCCTCACTCTGAACTATAAGTCAGCCCAAGGATGACATAACACTCAACTTTGTAACATAAAAGTAATCTAAGGGCTTGTTTAGATAGTGGTCTAAATGTCCACTCCTTTCATTACTATCCAAAAAGGCTTTTGAAAGCCAGACTTCTCTTTCTATCTTCAGAGTATATTAGTATTCTTCTATCAACCTCTGAGGAAACAAAATAAAAGCCTCAATGTTCTCTGTAATGAAATGAATTGCTGGAGAGAAGGTCAAGTTTCCAAGTCTCAATATACCTAGTAGTGGTAATATTAGCCTATTGCCATTTACCAGCAAAGAGGATGGTGGCACAGCAGGTGAAAATAAGCATTTGTCAAGCTCTATTTAGCAAATGCTATTATAATAGACATTATCTATAAAGGTGAATATCCCTTTATTATATTAACATCACTTATTTAACAAGAAATAAGAAATAGAATAAACAAGAAAAAGGTGGGTAGACATCATTTTACCTGAAAAGTGAGGTCATTTCTCCTGAATCTTAAAGCCATTCAGCCAAATCATATAACATGTATGTGCATATATACACACACACACGCGCGCGCACACACACACACACTCATACTTAGGTTCATAAAACAAACCAATTCTATCCCATATGAACCATTCTCCTTTATTTAATCTACTTCTTCTGATTTTAAATTCAAATTTCTGGTTCTTGATGCTGCTTTGATTTCAGTTTCCGGTCCCTGCACTTGAACCTGAGACTTCAGCTCTCCAGTTGTCAAGCCTTGACAGTTACCTTCAGTCATTTCACTCTAGACACTTGGGTTCCTTTAACAAAACTCCCTACTCTTGAATCAGCCAATTTAAAATCCAGCTTTAGTCACTGAGGCAGCAGCAGCTAGTGAGAGAAGTGACCGTTTTAGTCACCTGGCCAACAAGTATGTGCTCAGACTAAAAACAGGATTTCAAAGAAAGCCAACTGAAAGAAAACTTGAGCTCCGTAAACCTTGAATATAAAGAGGCTGGAAAATCTAGGAAGTCATTGGAGACAGGCAGAAAGCTGTAACTGAGAAATGGAAACAAGATCACTTTTCCCCAGGCTTTATTGATAAGGTGCTTGGACCTGTAGGGTATAGAAAAAACTAATTTAGTCATGAACAAAATTATTCCCTTATATTAAAGACATGTTCATTTCTGGTATGCTTTTTTTTTTTCCCCCTATTTTAAACATCCAGTTTAGTCGATTCGACTGTGCCAAAGATTTCAGGAGAAAAGGTTTTATTCAAGCTGGAGTTAATACTGTCAGTATCACTCTAAAGCCAATATGGTACAAGACAACAGGAATCACAACAAAAAATGTCAAGGCAAAGTGAGACACAAAGAAATCGAGTAGCTTTCTTTCATTCATTAGTCTTTCATTTTATTCATTAGTCTATCCTACTCAGTGCAAATTTTGGACTTTCAGATATTTTACTAACAAATGTGGCCTTAAAGTAATGACTTACTTTGTAAATTCCTGCAGGGCATTTTTTCACAACTGGGCAAGTTCACTTTGCCATTGGACAATGATAAATTCATAACTATAATAATTTCCAAAGCATAGATGTATTACTCACCCTGTAGCTGTACGGGGAAGTCTAGAATATGATACATTAACATAAATTGTGCTTGGTCACTTCAGAGTAAATTGCATATCAAAAGGCACTGCATCTAAATTTCATTTTTTAAATTATCACACTCAAACTTTTGATACCACATTCTTTGGAATTATTTAATGTCAAGAATCTTGGAGTTCACACCTACACAGATTCTGCAGTCATCAAGTGGTTTATTAAACTACAGCATTAAAGTAATATTCAAAATATAAAAGAGAAAACTGTTTTCTATTTTTGTTCTGTACTGAGCAAAAGACAGGTGGAAGTAAATGAGAATTTCCACAGGCACCTTTGCAAGCACCACAGCCAATTGTATTAGCCTAATTCATTGGATTTGAAAACCTTGAAAGAAGGATGTTAAAATTCGATTGCAGAAAGGTCTGATTAGATAGGCAAAAGGGCTTAGAAGAAATACTGACACTAGTTTTTGTAAGAGGACAATAAATACAGATGGCATCTTGTCCTCCTAAAGTAGACTCATCCCCTTGAGATACCTTGTTTACCTCTTCCCAACCTCTAAAAGCAGTCATTAGTGCTCACATCTACATGGATGCACCCTCATGCACACCCACACACCTCAAATTCATTTTATTATTTAAGCCAGTCCTTTTTAGCTGACATCTTTCATCCAAAGTGTTAGGCAGTTCCTTCTTGGCTTTTACCTAGATAAATAATTATAATATCAGGAGCTAAAACATTGGCATGACTTTATTTAGTTCCATATTTTAAAGCTCAGGTTTAAACCATATATGTGTGTGTGTGTCTGTGTGTGTGTGTCTGTGTGTGTGTGTATGTGTGTGTATGTGAGTGTATGTAATATAATGTGCTCTGTTAATGTATTTCCTCATTCTCTGCAGGCACATGTGTATCATTTAGTATCAACAATCTAACAAGCAAGTAGAAGGAGCCTTCAGAGTCAAAAATTTATCGTAAGTTCTTTTTTGAAGAAGGATTGTAGATAAAAACAAGCCCTCGATAAATAGTTTCCCTTCATTTTTGTCATTTCTATAGCCCTTAGGCTAAAGCAAAACTTTACAAATTTAAGCTCATTTTTGCCATCTGCTGGCAAATTTGTGAAATACAAGTGGTCTGCATCAACCAACATTTGGTTGATATATCCTGTATTTTATATATTTGGCTAAAACTGGTGCTTGTTTGACAGCTTACTAAAATGTTAATATTTTCCAATTTGTTCAAATATCTTACCTTAGCATTTTTAGGCAGAGACTAAATAAAATAAACCATCCATTTTTACAATTCCTTTCTTCATCAGTTTTTGTTATAGACATAGAAAAAGTGAAGATCTTTAGTAATTGAAAGCATAAGTTATGGGATAAGTCGTGCCTGGGTTAGATTCCTTTATTGATAAATAGCTGAATATTCTTGGGAAAGGCATTCGTTCATTCACCCAAGGAGTATGCGTTAGGACCTGGGCATGTGACTGTTAGCAATACAGATAGGATAGCTACCATCATGAGGCCGACAGTTTTTTTAGAATCCAGGCTCCTCACTTGCACATATATGTAATTATTGTAATAAATTCATAAAGATTATCTGTCAGTAATTTGCCTAGGGCACTGGGCATAGCATCTGGCAGGTTTGCAATAAAGTTTACCCATGATAATGTTGGTCATTGTGATGTTGACACTCATCACTCATTCTACCAATTTGATAAAAACAGTCATATAAAGCGTGATTAAATCCTTCCTGTCAGTACTAGTATTGCTCTTTATCCAGGGTGGGCATTCCTAAGGACTTCTATATCCCTGATATATGACAGAAGAAGCTTCTGAGCCTCTCTGAGGCAAAGAACAAAGCACATGAGATCAGATGTACCCCATACATTGGATTGACATTGTGGAAGTTCCAGGGTTTAGACAGGAGGTCTTGTGTGCTTCCTGCTTTATCTTGGAAACCTGCATAGCTGCCAGGAAAGCAAGCTCACTCTAGCCTGCTGGAACACCAGACACGTGGGGCCACATACAAGGACAGATGCACAAGTGAACCCAACTGAGTCTTGCCCAAATTTGTCCCCATAGAATTATGAGTTAAATTAATAGTTTTATTTAAAGCCACTAAATTTGAGAATAGTTTGCAGCAAAAGCTAACTGATACAATGACATTTTTCATGGAATGCTCTTTATAGGAATTTTTTAATGCAAACTATTACGTATAGTCAAAAATTCCTGTCTGATTCCATCTTCATATAATCCTACTGTAATAATTTAGCTTTTTGAAAAATGAAAGAAATTTGCCTAACATCACACATCTAGTAAGTGACAGAGCCAGGATCTGAACTCCAGCAATTGACTTTAGCATCTAGGAAGACTCTTCACTTTGTACTAGGCTGGTGCAAAAGTAAGTGTCATTTTTCCCACTAAGAGTAATGGCAAAACCCACAATTACTTTTGCACCAACCAATACTTTTAAACCATCTAAAACTAGAGGATTTTCTGTAACAACTTCAATCTTCTGATTAAGCTTCTGATTTTTTTCTGTATAAAACATTAAAATAATATATAAAATTCACAAAAGTAAAAGAAAACCATAAACTCACACTCAAGAAATAACTAACATTAACATGGTATAGACATGTGTCGCTTAATGACAAGGATCCATTCTGAGAAATGCCTCATGAGGCAATTTCATCATTGTGTGAACGTCATAGAGCATACTTAGATAAATCCAGATGGCATACCTTACTACACACTTATGCTATATGTTGTGCTATGCTAATCGCCTTCTTTATCAGCTTTGGTCATGTACATAGAAAAAGTGAAGATCTTTAGTAATTGAAAGGATAAGTTATGGCATAAGTCATGCCTGGATTAGATTCCTTGATTGATAAATAGCCTATTGCTATTTAGCTGGTTGGTAAATAGTCTGTAGCCTATTGCTCCCGGTCTACAAACCTGAACAGCGTGTTACTATACTGAATACTGTAGGAAACTGTAACACAGTGGCAAGTATTTGTGCAACTAAGTATATCCAAACATAGAAAAGATACAGTAAAAAGATATGTCATTATAAACTTACAGGGCCACCATCACACAGGTCAGCTGTTGTTGACCAAAACATAGTTATGGGGCACATGATTGTATTTGTGCATCTAGATTTTTTTCTAAGTGTATAAGTGTGCATGTATTCTATAAAAAGCAGAGCATATGGCACATATTACTTTGTAACCACCATTATTTCAGCAAACCACCAATTTTTGCACATTTCTGTTGCTCCAGGGATTATCTGATTGGGAGGAATAGAAACACACTAATATAATAAGGTGTATGTGTATGCATGCCGGAGGTGGCAAGGTCAATGATAAAATAATACAGACAGTTGCACAGGAAATTTTCTCTCTCTCTTCCTCTGAGGCCATTGGTCATGGGGTCAAAATTATTTCTAACCTTCTTTCTCCTCCTTATAGAATGAAGCTCTTCTCAGCACACTGCCTTTGACTTGACAGAGCTTTTCATGAGACAGGGACCACCATTGCCTTACTTTCTGTGGAACTTGGACACATTTTAGAGAAAAAGAAAATGGTTCAGTTAAACTACAGGTCCTTGAACAAATAAACTTTGTACATGTCTGTGGGGTAGGGTAGGTAGGAGGAACTGATGGTATTTCTGTTTTCTTCCCTGTGTCGAAGGTGAAACAGGTTAATTTGTAGAGTAACCCCATAATGGTGAACACTGGCATGCAGGCAGAATCACCTTGTTCGCTCCCAAATCACGCAGAGCATGGACAGAAGCTAACGATCAAGCCAGAATTTTTAAAACTGAAAATGGCAAAATCAGTTTCAAAATTAAACAAGTAAACTTCTAACTGCAACTGGACACACCTAGGGTTACAAAACTACTCCATGGTGCACTACATTTAGTAGTTGTGAAAGGTTATTACTGGAATATTTGATTTCAGGTAACATTTTGTTTTGGGCAAACTGCCACGATGTCCAGCTTGTTTTTTACTAAATTCTTTTTTGGCCAAATAGTTTTCATTCAAATCACTTACATCCAGTCTAGATCCACCTTGACTGTAAGGTGTAGTCACCTGGAGAGATTTTGATTGAACTGGTCTGGGATGTCATCTGGGCATCAGGAGTTCTTAAAGCTCCTCACCTTAGGTGACTTCCTTGTTTAGCTGAGTTTGAGCACATTGAACAGAAGGGTCCTGCACAGGGGTTTTACAGGACTTTGCAACAAAATCAAGGTAAGGGCCATTAAGTTTCCCATTTATGGACTTAAAATGTCTACTATTAGGTTTTGGGGGCAGTTTCATCCCGCTATCATCTCATGCTGAGTTTGCAGTCATTTCAGGAATATTAAAGAAAATACTTTTTATTTATCTTGTTTGACCCTCCTACCATCTCTCTAAGGTAGCAGGGCAAGCATTATTTTTCCTATTTTACAAGTCAGAAATCAGGTTTAGAGAGGTTAAGAAGCTTTTTGCAGTGTCTAGGAGATGAGGGAGTATGTTAATACTCACATCACTGCTATACATTTCTCTTGGCACTTACCCAGCGTAACCTATTATATGGTTACATTTACACCCCACTTCCACTTAGGCCGCGAGCTCTTTATCACTTATTATTTATTAACTCGCTATCAGGTTATTCATTCAGAGTGTATTGTTTGCGTTTTTCTTGGTTTTCTTTGGAGGAGGGATGAGATGCGGGGGGCTACTGTAGTGAATAATACAGATATTATGGTCCCCACTTTAGTGAGTGTAGGAATCTATTGATGGAACAGGCAAGCAAATGGCAGTTAATATAAAATTAACATTAAAAAAACATGCATGGGCAACTACCTAATCCTTATAGAGAAAGAGGTGTGGGGTGGTTGAAAACTCTTTGCGAAGGGACAGAATGTAAAATCTAAGCTAAAAATTCATACGTGAGGAGAATTTACCCTTGTGAAAATATTACATTCCCCGGTAGAAGGAACAGCATAAGACTGCAGAAAGAGTGACCTGAAAGTGGATCAAGGGGCATAATATTAGGGTGGGAGAGTGACAAATGAAGCTGAAGAGAGAGGCTGCGTGCCCACACAGATCACAAAATGGCCTTGTATAAGCATTTTTCAGGAGTTTGTGTTGTCCTAGAGAAAGTGGGGTGCCTATGTAGGGCTTAAGCAGGGCACAACACAATCATATGTGTTTCAGGGAAGATCTGGCTGCCCCGGGGCGTCCTCCTGACCATTGAGCTAGGCTTCCACAGGCAGGGAGTCCTGCGGTTTTGTCGGCAGGGAAAGAGAACAGTGTCCAAACAGAATGATATTTCCACTTTGGGCAATACAGGCCTTCAGGCTGATTTGATATTTGGGGAAACAAAAGAGGATCCGAGGCTGACAGGTTGGCTGTGGTATAATTCCCTGATTTAGCATGTGCATAATGAGGAGAGAAGTGGGACAGGAGAGAACTAGTAGGTTCGTTTTCAGATATGTTGCATTAGAGTTATCAGGCCTGCTTCTTAGGATTTCGTGTCCTGCATAAAATACACTCCATAAATATTTTGATTTTTTATTGTATAGTCCAAGCTTGTAAAATTCTACCAAACCACCTTACTACTGGAAATGATCAAAGTGAAGACCCCCCTTTTTAAGCTGCCTACTTAATCCAATAAGCTTCTGTGCGAAAACACACATTTGCCTGCCCTTAAAAGAGCCGTCGGTTGACTTTCCTGCATGCTCAATGCATATCCGAGGCTCTAAGCTCCCGTCCTCGAAGCGCGAAAATACGGTTCCCCCTGCTGGTCAGAGCTGCGTAATACAGCGTAAGGAGGAGAAATTCCTAGGGGCGTGGTAGTTGGTGGATGACGTAAAAAGAGCGGCGGGGACAGGCGATTGTGCTTGCGTCAACGGCGCGCGCCGTGGGAACCTTGACAAGCGGCATGGCTGCGGGTTGTTCAGAGGTGCCGCGGCCAACGGCGGCTTCTGATGGGTCTCTGGTAGGGCAGGTTGGCGTCCTGCCTTGCCTAGAGTTGCCGACTTATGCCGCTGCTTGTGCGCTGGTGAACAGTCGCTACTCATGCCTGGTGGCTGGGCCGCACCAAAGGCACATCGCGCTGTCTCCCCGCTACCTGAACAGGAAACGCACTGGCATTCGAGAACAGCTTGATGCGGAGCTCCTTCGCTATTCTGAGAGGTACCGATCTCTTTGCCTGTTCCTTCTTTTGTGCACAGGAAGTAGCAGCAGGTGGATATGCTGACAACGCAGCAGAAAGGGGGCAAATAGTAAAGGTCGCATTGCCCCCCCCAGAGCTTAGCCCCGTGGAATTCTAGAGTCGCGATCCGCCCCTCAAGGCCAGTACCACTGTGGTGAAGATCTTTATAGGGTCCCTTTCATAGATAGAGAAGAAAACTTAAAGATGAAGTTCAGGTGTCGGCGGAGGGAGTGGAGATTCTCGCTCCAGAACCCTGGTGTAGGGGCAGGAACAGACCAGGGGTCTGGAGACCTAGTAGGCCCAGTTCTGTTTGGCATTCAGCGTTTCATTTATCCCGTTCCGGATGATGTTTTCTCATTTGACGATAAAAATTTGGTTTGCAGTGCTTAAGTAGATTCTCATTCCATCGAAGATTGCACATGAAGCATTAGTACAACCGTTCTACCTGTAAAACGTGAAGCACGTTTTTTTCTTACTGTATTTCAATCTGGTAATTTCCCCATTTTCTCTTCTTTTGGACCTGAGTTGTTTTTAAGACGATTTATTCAGTCGAACTAATGAGCCTGTTGCTTTTGGGAGAGAAAAAAACAAAACGTATGCATTTATATTACGGTATTCAAAAGTCCCTTGAAAACAGAATTATAGAGGTGTGTGGCGGGGGGCGCGGGCATGTGCTTCAGTATTCCTCTGGACTATACTTTGGTTCAAAAGCGAGGTTCTAATACTAGAGTGAATGGATTCTTTAGGGATTCATGACTGTCCTTCAGGAATTCTTATGTGAAGTTCCTTGGGCACTGTATCGGAAGCTTTTATCACTTTCTGAAGGGATCCTTGACCTCCACACACAGGTTAATAATCAAGCATCTCCAGAATATACAGCTTCTTCCAAGCACCAATATACAGTTCTCGTATGTTTATATTATATACCGAACACTTGAGATACAAAAACAAACAAAAAATGAAATCCCTATTTCAAGGAGCTTTAAGCTGTAGTAGAGATACAAATACAAGCCAATAAATAGTAAGGTGTTAAAATTTGACAGAAATCTAACAAGATAAGGAGTGTTGAATTGGGATCTTGGGACATCTGAGAACAACTTGAGTGAAGACGGTACTTTCCCATGGTAGCATTCCAGGCAAAGAGTGGCATAAACAAACGGATACTGGATGTGAACCGGTATGCTTTGCCCAGAGAACCGTATCTATTATATAAGTAGAATAAGGTTTATGTCAGGGGAAAGGCATTGGATGCCATTGGAGACGAGGGCAGGGGTGACTCAGAGACGATGGCCATTTTGCTTTTCCCTTCCTGTCATTGCCAGTTTTTGTTCTTTTGGGGGTAAGGTGGGGTTGTTGTTGTTTTTCCTTTTGTGTTTCTGTTTTCTTAGGCAGGGTTAGTGCTTCATCCTCTCAGTACCCTTTAACTCTGAGACTTGGTACACTTTTGAGAAAGCAGTACTTATCTGCAGTTCCTGCCATATCAGATTTGCAGTTTAAGAAACAGTACTTGTTAGCCTTACTTAACGGTTAGCTACCAAATAGGATGAGAAAGTGGACAAAGAGAGGAATTAAGATCATGTTATAATTGTTCAAGAGAAAATGATTAGAGAGGATGGATTTGAGAGATTAAAGGATATACAAAGTAGTCATAACATCTGGAAACACAAGCAACCATCCTGTTTTCTGTAACCGTTTTGTATTGCCTGCATTTGACAGGCTAGGGCGGGAAATAACGAAATCAGGCCGAGTGACTCTGAACAGATCTGGCCACCACTCCTTTCATATTACTTGGATATGCTGAAGACCCCTGGTGAAATTATTCACCAGGTGAAAATCAGGCACCACACTTTGAACTATGCATTACTAATGAGGGACAAAACATTGAACATACAGTATTAAAGAACTAAAGTGAGGCTACCATCTTGCCCTGATACCTATTTAGGATGGTATCTGAAAAACAAAAGTGAAGGAGGAAAAAGTATATAGTGTTGGGTGCCTGTGTTCACATATCTGATGACTCTTAACAAAATCCCCCTTGAATTTATATATTGCTAAATTCCTGAACAATTTAATATAGATTAAAAATATGCAAAGATGACTGTATGTTGATGTTAAGAGTTAAATTAGGTTCCTAGCTATTTGTAAACAGATTTGTCCTTTTATTCAAAAGTCAGAGCTAAGGATATTTCCTCATTGTACCGACTGTCCTGTACATGACAGACTCTTTTCTGCCCTGGCTTGTGCAAAGTTTGTGATAACCATGATTAGTATCACAAATTTCCAAATGTCCCCCCTCCCACCAGGGGACCACAGACCTCCTTCCAGACACGGCTTTGATTAGGAGAAATAAAGTCTTAATATTTGTTTTTCTGTCTAGTATGGCAGTTAATTTTTCTTCCTATTCTCTGACTCTGTTTTCTGTGTCCCTAACATTGTCTTAGTGATAGGATGATTCCAGCTTAGGAATGCCACATGCAGAAATGAAAACCTCAGAAGATTGCTTTCCCGAGTAAGTCTCTGAGTTAGGATTTTCCTAATTTGGTAGTTCTTAAAGTTTATTTTCTGTGGCTCCTGGCTGTTTTAGTAAACAACAACTATTAGGGATAAATGCTTTCCCTTATTTTATGTGAATTGTGTTAGAAGTTTAATTGAGTTCAAGAAAAAATATTCTTTGCTATCAAAGGCCTTAGAGTCATGTGTGAAATTCAAACATATATACAGATAGGTTCAATACAGTTAGATTAAGAACAGTGAGAAAGCTGGCCTATAGGAGTAGAGGAATGATTTCAGGTTTGCCTAGGGGAGTCAGGGAAGTGTTTTCCAACAAGTAACGAAGCCACCAGGTTGTGTTTGTTTTGTTGTTTCTTGTTCCTTTGTTTGAGATGGAGTCTCCCTCTGTCGCTCAGGTTGGAGTGCAGTGGTGAGATCTGAGCTCACTGCACCCTCCACCTCCCACCACTAGGTCTTTCTCCTTAATAGCTATAATTCCTTAAGAACTAAGAAATGACAGTTTGAAAAATAGTTGTCCCTTAATCCTGACTGTTACATTTGTAGACTAAAGTGTCAAGAGTCAGTTCCTAAATGTAGTTGTATTAACATTTGCATTTACTAGCAACAGTTTAAGTTTGGGATTTTCTCCATTAAGTCATTGACTTTAAAATTCAGGGGCTTCAGCTTTAACTGTAATGCTTCCCTTGCTATATGCGGTCAAGTACTGAAATTCAGTAATGGTGAATAATACCAAAATTGCCTTTTGTTCAGTCATGCTCACAGAGATACACGTTTTCTTTTTTTTTTTTTTTTTTNTTTTTTTTTTTTTTTTTTTTTTTTTTTTTTTTTTTTTTGAGACGGAGGCTTGCTCTGTCGCCCAGGCTGGAGTGCCGTGGCCGGATCTCAGCTCACTGCAAGCTCCGCCTCCCAGGTTCACGCCATTCTCCGGCCTCAGCCTCCCGAGTAGCTGGGACTACAGGCGCCCGCCACTTCACCCGGCTAGGTTTTTGTATTTTTTAGTGGAGACGGGGTTTCACCGTGTTAGCCAGGATGGTCTCGATCTCCTGACCTCGTGATCCACCCGTCTCGGCCTCCCAAAGTGCTGGGATTACAGGCTTGAGCCACCGCGCCCGGCCGAGATACACGTTTTCTTTGCTAAGTCCCTTCTTTCTATCCTAGTATAACTTGAAGAATTCAAATAGTCATGCTAGAACAGAAAGAATGGGAGTTGGCAAGGGAAGAAGAGTTGATTTACTGCTCATGCATTAATGGATATTTTGTTTCTGTGTATCTTGAATCATCATTTTAACTTAGCCAACACATCAGAATCCATTGGTGAAACAGGACTACTAAAGTTGTTACAGACTAGTCATACACTATTGTTTTTGACATGCGTGGTGTATTTAGGAGATGTGTAGGCTTTGGACTCTTAGAATATCTAATCAGTATGAAAATGGCCTGGTTTAAAAGAGCGCAGTGGTGCACACCTATAATCTCAGCACTTTGGGAGGCTGAGGCAGTAGGATCACTTGAGCCCGGGAGGTCCAGGCTGCAGTGAGCCCTGTTCATGTCACTGCACCCTATCCTGGGTGACAGAGTAAGACCCTGTCTCCAAAAAAATAAGTAAAAGAGGATAAAATATATCATTTTCAACTTTTTCTTTTTACAGCCTTTTAGGTGTCCCTATTGCATATGATAACATCAAAGTTGTGGGAGAACTTGGAGATATTTATGATGATCAAGGACACATTCATCTTAACATTGAAGCTGATTTTGTTATTTTCTGCCCTGAACCGGGGCAAAAGCTTATGGTATGTGTATCCCTTTTTTCTAGCTCCCTTTGTACAATTCTATAATTATGTAACTTGGAACATTTTAAAAGGTAATATATACTTTGGGACTCAAATAAATTGCTATTGTGAGTAAATAAATATTTTTATGGAAAAAATAATTTGTATCATCCAAACCTAGGTAAGTTTTTTAATATCCTCCTAAAACACATGCATGCACAGAATGTATGTCCCATCCACTTTATTATTTTCATAGTCACAGAATGATTTTAAGGGGAAAAAATCAATTATCATTATTTCAAAAGTTCTCAATTCTACACAAATACCATTTCTTTACAAAGGTTTCAAAGAATATATAGCAGTATATAAAACAGGAATTCAAATGGGCCAGGCAGTAATGAAAATGTGTGAATGACAGATGACAGGGCAGCCAGTCTGTGCCTTGGAAATGGAATCTCTGTGGGAAAGGTCTTCCAGTTTTTCATAAGCTGGAAATGTAGATATTGATATGAAATCTACTGAAATAGATCCTTTTTTACTCTTTACTTTCTCCTGTCTTCCTCCAGCAGTTCTCTGTGTATACACATGTTCATATGTATACTCATATGTGGGTGTATATGCTCTTTTCTTTAGCTGATAAATATTTTAATCTAATAGATCAGAACTGTTAACTAACCCTTGATATTGTTCATAAAAATATAGATCAATTTAACCATGACAAAACCTAGAAGGCACTTCAATTTTTTTCATTTATCAATATCAAATTAATACAAATAGTATCCTTTGCCTGTTAAACTGGAATCTTATAACTGGACTACTGAAGTTGGCAGTAGATGTGTATTTGGAAATTAAGAAACTTAACTTTCATCTACTTTGTGTAAATTATTATTTTAAATATAAACATGTAGGCCAGGTACAGTGGCTCACCTACCATCACAGCATTTGGGGAAGCTAAAGCAGGAGGATCACATGAGGCCAGGAGTTCAAGACCAACCTGGGCAATATAGTGAGACCTCATCTCTACACAAAATAAAACATTAGCCAGGCATGGTGGCATGCATCTGTAGTCCCAGTTACTTAGGAGGCTGGGGTAGGAGGATCACTTGAGCCCAGGGGTTCAAGGCTGCAGTGAGCTATGATTGTGCCAGTGCATTCCAGCCTAGGCAACAGTGAGACCCTGTCTCCAAAAATACAGGGTCTGCCCGCAGACCCTGACCTAAAAGACGGATGAATAAAACCTTCACTGACACACAGATATTCTGTTTTGCCAGTACTGCTGAGTGTCCGACCGCCTACACACCAAGAGAGGTTTGTCCCTGCCGCTGGCCCTGAGCAGTTCACACTCCAGGCATTTATTTAGTATACAGTTAACAATAGAAGTTCTGAGTCCACACACTTGTGGATAATTAACATGGTCAAAAGAGTAGTTCTACAAATAATTAAAGCTCAGGTACCGAGGTTTAAAGTAAATGTCATTAGGGGGCAATATCTCTGGGCGACCTCCCCCCACCCCACCCCCAGAGGGCCATCTGACTTAAAGGTTAGTTAATGGAGGTAGGGTAAACAGACTTAACTGAGGAAGCCTCTATTGTCCCTAGTATTTACCCTATAACTTAATGCTCTAAGGTAAGAACCGGCTGTCTTCAGCCTGTTCAATTATTACAAGCTATATAACCTTTTGGCCTTCACAAAAAGGTTTGTGACTATTCCCTATAACTTTCCCTAATATTTCCCTTTAATATTTCTGCCACTTTCATGAGTGAATCCCAACAACTTATCTTCCATTATAGTATGATACAGAATAGTTTTCCTCTCCTAAAAACTCCTGTGCTCCATCTATTCATGTCTTCCTTCTTCCCTCTGTTCCCTCTAATCCCTGGCAACCACTGATCTTTTTACTGTTTCCATAGTTTTGCCTTTTTAAAGAAGAATAGAGTATGTATCCTTTTCAAATTGACTTCTTTCACTTAGCAATATGCATTTAAGGTTTCGCTATGTCTTTTTATGGTGAGAACTTATTTATCTTTGTTACTGAATAATCTTTTATTTTATGGATGTACCAGTTTGTTTATCTAGACCATCTGGAAACTACCAGTGGGAACACTAGACTTCTGACCATACCAGATAGGGAAGTTTTATTATGTCACATGTGTAAAGGGTTGCTGATGTTAAACAGCATTATATAGATGTCAGTATTATTTGCAGTTTTGTAATTCAGAAAATGTGAATTTTTAATATTTCTGGGTCTCATTCATATGCTTTGTATATATTGACCCTGAGAAGAAAAATAAGTTTTATGTAGAGTCTCATCTTAAAATCATATAGCACATATTTTTGTTTTAGTTTTAAAGCTTCTAATAATACTTTTGTGATTTAGCCAAAAATAGTCATGGTCAATATTTACATATAAAGGGTAAGCTGTCTTCTAATGGAATGCTTGCATCATGCTAAATTAAATAAAGAATGCATTTTTAAGCTTTGAAATTTGGTCTATTTACAGAAACATAACATAGATCCCAGTTATAAAACACATATGAGGTCTTTTTATAGGTTATATGGGAGTATTTTCTGCATGGTTTCAATGTAGCTAAAGAGTAATAATCTCCTCCCCAAGGAATCCTGCAGTGGGGGGTTTAGGTGGCTTTTTTCTTGGACAGGGTGGCGGGGGCAGGTTAGTTTATCCAGTTAGACAGTTAATGTGCAATTACTTATATAATAAAGTTTGAGCTTTTTCAAAACCCAAAGGTATTCTAAAGTGATGTTTTGGCATGACATGGGGTAAGTTTTAATTGAGGTAAACTTTTTCCATATTAAATTAGACCATTAACTTGATGTTTGCTCTTTGAAGATTATTTGAAGCTTGTAAAGTTTGGTTCACCTTTTAACTTTGTGGATCTGTTCTTTATGTTACGCTCTTCCTTCTTCTTCCCAGGGTATAGTTAATAAAGTGTCTTCTAGCCACATTGGCTGTTTAGTACACGGGTGTTTCAATGCCTCCATTCCTAAACCTGAGCAGTTGTCAGCTGAGCAGTGGCTAACCATGGAGATAAACATGGGTGATGAACTAGAATTTGAAGTATTTCGTTTAGACTCAGATGCTGCTGGAGTATTCTGCATTCGGGGAAAACTAAATATCACAAGGTTAGTTTATTATTACATAATTATCATTAGGTACTTAATTTCTATTTAATTATGAATTTAGAGAACATAAGCCTGTCTTTAAAAATATCTGTTTATAGGAATATTCATGCTTTCAAACCATAAAGTCAATATAAACAATACTCTTTTTTTTTTTTTTTTTTTTTTTTTTTTTTTTTTTTTTTTTAGGGNTGGGGGCTGGGAATTCCTACATCAAGGTGCTGGCATCTGGTCAGGGCCTTTGTACTGTGTCATCTCAGGGCAGAGAATGCAAGAGAGCAAGAAAAGTCTGAACTGGCTTCTATAACTAACCCATTATTCCTGCAATAATGGCATTTATCCATTCATGAGGGCAGAGCCCTCATAACCCCATCACCTCTTATGACAGGCCTCACCTCCCCACACTGTTGCATGGGGGGTTAAGCTTCTAACACATGAACCTTGGAGGACACACTCAAACCACAGCACTAGTCAAGGATATCTTGAGAGGTGATGAAGTAAAGGATAGGCCTCTGCATCCCAATATTCTCCCAACCTAAAAGCCACAGTCAGGCTGATAAATGAACTCCAAATAATCAGATTTCTGAAATCCCTGCCAGTGTCTTTGAAAGCCAAGTCAGTCACAAGAACAAGAATTTTTCCCCACTGATACTTAAGCCAAAAATTGACCAAAAAATTAGAAAGGAATGAAGAGAGAAAAAGAAAAGAAAAGAAGGAAAAATCCATATATATAAAACAACAACAGGAACTGGGGGCATAGTTGGATTTCTGCAGCTCTCACCCTAAAACTGCAAAGAGTGAGCTGTGCCAGTTTGACTTGACTATTCATGAACTTCAGAATAATGGGGCATGTTTTTTTTTTTTTTGAGACGGAGTCTTGCTCTGTCCCCCTGGCTGGAGTGCAGTGGCGCCATCTCGGCTCACTGCAAGCTCCGCCTCCCAGGATCACACCATTCTCCCGCCTCAGCCTCCTGAATAGCTGGGACTACAGGCGCCCGCCACCGCGCCCAGCTAATTTTTTGTATTTTTAGTAGAGACGGGGTTTCACCGTGTTCTCGATCTCCTGTCCTTGTGATCTGCCCGCCTCGGCCTCCCAAAGTGCTGGGATTACAGGCGTGAGCCACCGCGCCTGGCAACAATAGTCTTAAGTAATCTGTAACAGTGCATCAAATATTCTAAAACACTGACTAGCTAACTGGTCTGTATTTTAATATTCAATAGCTCAATTTTGCTGAGTATTTTCTATTTTGTTGTTAACTTTTTTTTTTTTAATTGACCTCTAAACTTGAAACTACTGAAAGCACAATTACCTTCCTATTGGCCTGCTTTGTTTTTACACACAAAAAATTGTGTTGATTATTGTCATCTGTGCCAGATATTTTAATTTCTGTATTATTCTGTATTGAAATTATTATAAGAATTACTCTGATCTTGAGCTTGATTCCATGGGAGCCAAGTTTAAAGGAAGGAGGAGAGAGACAACTCTTAGAATGCTGCTATTGCTAATAACTTTTTCTATATTTTGCCTTAAAGTTACAAGAGTATGGGTTGAAGTCTGGAACAGCTGTTCAGTTTCTGTGATGACAGAAATATAGTATATATACATAATACAGCAGCCTCACTATTGAACACTGAAATGTGACTAAGTCTGACTGAGGAACTGCATTTCTAAAGTTATGTTGTTGGTATTGATTAGGTACATGTGCCTAGTGCTACTGAGTAAAACTGAAGTTCTGGAGAGAGAGCTACTTCATTGATCCATGTTTTATTTTAGTGGGATAAAATAATTCACAATGTTAAAGTAACACTATCTTAGTATCAGCTAAGTAGAACAATGGACTATTATTTGAAACAGGATTAAAACAGTAGACTGGAAACTCCATTACTTTGATACGTACCAGATCGTATTTTCTATTAGATGTCAGTGGTTTGGTTAATAAGCCTAGGTATTGTGGTGTTTAATGTTCAGTGACCAAATTTTTCTGAGACAACCCAAAACTTGGAAGACATGTTTTGACAAGATTCTTATGTCATTTTTATGTGTGGAAACAGTCTGGGAGAAGTTCTTCATAAAGAAAGAATTTAACATTTAATGTTAAATTTAACATTTTTCAATTTAACATTCAGCAGCCTATGCATAGTTTAGTGGATTGAGGGATAACGGGATAGAATATTTGGAATTTATGCCATGGTTATGTGTCTTGTACTGCTGTCATTATTTAGAAAACCTTAGCCTGTTAGGGTATCTTGATCTCAATTTGTTCTTTGTTTTTTGCTTATTGCTCTGTTCATTTTTTTAATTGTTAATTTATAGTTTACAATTCAAGCGCTCTGAAGTTTCTGAAGAAGTTACAGAAAATGGCACTGAGGAAGCTGCTAAAAAACCTAAGAAGAAGAAAAAGAAGAAAGACCCAGAGACATATGAAGTGGACAGTGGTACCACAAAGCTAGCAGATGATGCAGATGACACTCCAATGGAAGACTCAGCCCTGCAGAATACTAATAATGTGAATGGCCTCTGGGAGGAGGAGCCAAAGAAAAAGAAAAGGAAGAAAAAGCACCAGGAAGTTCAGGACCAGGACCCTGTTTTCCAAGGCAGTGACTCCAGTGGTTACCAAAGTGACCATAAAAAGAAAAAAAAGAAAAGAAAACACAATGAAGAGGCTGAATTTACCCCACCTTTGAAATGCTCACCAAAAAGAAAAGGGAAAAGTAATTTTCTTTAGTGTATTTTAAATATGATTCAGTTTTTAAAAGATCGATCGATATACAATTGATGAATAAATGTTTTCAGTGATATGAAATGGTTAAGCATACCAGTAGTTTCCAAAACAGAAAATACTGAACTAGGAGTAGGAGGCTCTATGTGCTAAAAATGATAAAACTGACTATAAATTAATTTGGGGAAAATCAGTATTATTAAAGTACCATTTTATACAAAATAAAAAGATAGCTGCTCTCACTGTCCGCTCTCATATTCTTCCAGGTTTCGCACTCTACATAAAATTATTTCTACAATGTCAAGACTAGCCAAAGGACTTTATAATACAATATTATATGACTGAAGAATGAGTTAAGTTTGAGATTTTGATGATTTGATTTTGTGTGTGTTTAATAGGCTTCACCTTATTACATGCTATTTTATTTTGCTTTTTTAAAAACTCAGGACATTAACTAGTTTTAGGTTTTCCTTTATCATGGCTTCTACAGTATTTCTATTGTTTAACATAAAATGGTTTTCCAAAGAAGTTTCTGAAGTCTTCACAGCTCTTAAAAGCCAGGCCTGGACTGACTCTGTGGTGGTAAATGCTATTCGTTACTTTCTTTCTTCCAGGTGCATGTGTGTCCTTGTCTTCTTAAGTCTGAGAGGCTGATGGAAAGGACTGTTTTCTTGTACTTGTTCATTTGTTCCTCAGCCATTCTAATTTTGTTGTATGTTGGAGGAGAGTCTAATGAAGACAGGATAAATGTGATTCTGACTTGTGGGAAATTTCAGATTACTTTTTAATGATTGGAATGGGCTATAAGATATTGTGCTGAAGAGAAAACAGTTGTTCTGTTCACTGCTTTCATTGAGAAAATGTGGAATGTCTCTTGACTAATTGACAAAGTGTAACGAAATGACAAGCTGGTTGAAGCTGATAATCAATGCATGGCCATATTTATTCATTTTCCACATACTTGACCATCTACTTTGTATAACACATTCTGCTAAGGCCCAGGGATGTAACGACAAACAAGATAGATGTAGTTCCTTCCCTTGTGGCATGTCATAAGAGAGACAGATGTGCATATACACACAATAAATTAGAAAATTAATAATTGTGTTAAGTGGAATGAAAAAAACCAGGGAGGATTGTTCACTCACTGTTACCTGTGTTAGTATCTGCAAATAGATTTATGGTTGAACTCCCATTTCAGCATTTTTATTGCCATGTATTTAGTACCAGACATAGTGCCGATCTTACAGCTAAATATTTGGTAATGAATAAATTCTGCTAGTGATATATGTTGATCTGAACTTATAATGATGGGTTACAGAATTGGCAGAGTGGCAGATGTTGACAATTGTCTACAAGTAGATGTGCTAGACAATGGAAGGGTGCAGGCCAACCTCTTTGATTACAATTGAGATTCATGTGAGTATTGAGCCCTGGAAATATAGCTCGTCCAAATTGAGATGTGCTGTCAGTATAAAGTACATACCAGATTTTGAAGATGTACCAAAAAATGTAAACTGTCTCAGTTTTTGTACTGGTGAAATCAGTATGTTTTGGTATAGTGGGTTAAATAAAACAATTTTTGCCTTTCTCAGTTTATTTTTCTATAAAGATTAAAAATTGTATATGAAGCTCACATTAACTTTCTTTTGGTCAGTGCTATTTTAAAGGAAGTGTGAGTTGAAAAAACTTTGAAATAAACTGTATCATATTACCAGGACTTAATATAGTGGCATACCCAGGAAATGTTTAATAAATATTCCCTTCACATTTTAAAATTTGAGTATACAATCATGTTTGACAATAGAGAAATTTAATTTTTAGTGAAACAATTCTAAACCCCTTTTCCATAGACACAAAGAAAGATATCAAATTTATGCTATTGCTGGAAAAATACATTGTGGCTTAGCAAAATAAGCAAGTTCCCACATTACTTTTGTTTTGCTTCAAGTAGTACTTCTGCCAGTTATGGCATGCTGAACTTGAAACTAGATTTGTTCCTGCTTTTTTCATAATGTGAGTAGTTTTGAAAAGTCAGATCTGGCCATTTGTCTTTCCTAGAATATAATAACTTTGTTCATTGTTTTTTTGTTCATCTTTCTGACACAAAAAGACTGATGATGGTGTCTACCATATATTCTTCAAAACATTTGTCACATGCTGCACTAACCTCGTGTATCTTTTCTGTCTTGGAATTTGTTCATATAAACCCTCTAGCCTAGACTAGATCCCTTACCCTCTCTCCAGTTCCTATCATTCACCCATTTCACTGTGCAAGACACCTCACTAGTCACCAGTGATACAGAAATGACTTAACCAGTTTTTGCTCTTAAGGGCTTACCATTTTGTCTATAAGATACACATCTAAGTATACATGATAAGTACAAATGAAAATGAATGTTTAATGCTTTATGCTTAGTGTTTAAGCTGGTTGTTGGATGAGCAGCATTTTGACCCTTGGAGAAGAAAAACTAACTGTGGCAATTCCAGGTGGAGAACCTGACAGAGGACTAAGAAGTTATCTAATGTAAAAGACCTCAGGCACTACCTTCTGCATAAACTTTTTCCAGACAAGGCTAAATGTGCATGCTTCATAACCATAATTCTTATTTTTCTTTAATAAATATTTTTCTACTTGTAACACTCTGCATTATTTCAAACTGTTTACCTGTTTGAAAAGCTTGTCTCTTAATCAAATTTGTCTCGACCAAATGTTTCCTGAGGCCGGGAATTATGCCTTAACTATATCTATAGTATATCTATAGTATTTAACAGTGAATCCTTTGTATAATGAAAGCATCAACAGATAGTTTTAAGTTGATAAATAAAAAGCACAGTTTCAAATGGTATCACGTTGCCTCTGATGTGATATTATTAACCTCTTCACTTGTTTCAATAAATGTATCCTTTTTTTTTTTTTTTGCCTATATGTAATATGGTTTTTAAGGACTTTTATCACTTCAGTGTGTCAGGGATAGAATACTTACAAATGACATGACAGAAATTTGATCTCTTTAACTTGTTTTATACATTTACCACATGGGTCATCTTTGCCTTTTTTTTGGCCAAAGAGTAGATATTTTATGTTACAAAATCAATACATATTTGTTTAAAAATTCAAATAGTAAAAGTATATACATCCTCCCACTCTACCAGTCATTGATCTCCCTCCCTATTCCTCACCACACACACCCACTTCGCAATTCTACTTCCAGAAATAACCACTATTGTCAATTGCATGTGTAGTTTTAGAGATTTTTAAGTAGTGAATTTTAAAATATTTTAAGACATATATGGAATCAAACTACTTGTACTTTTTGGGCCCACCTTCTTTTATAGTAAATATCTTCCCATATGAATATATAGAGGTCTTCCTATTTTTAATGTTTGCAGAATTTCAGTGTATAATTTATTTCATTTCCTAAGGTTGGATATTTAGGTTGTTTATATTTTCCCTCTTAAAAGGGTATTGTTAACATTTCTAAAAGCTCTCATTGCTATTTTAATTGCTGTCTTAATTGCTCATTTCCAGCTGTATTGTACATTATGACCTCCACAGGTAAGCTCTGATTCCTACCTTTAGAAATGGAGATATTTTAGGAGGCCAGTACATAGTTCAGTTTTTAAAAATATTCTTTAGGCACTTGAATGGTTATTTTTTAGGTAGAAAAAGCACTCTTTTAAAAGAGATTTTATATATCATAAAGTGAGAACAAAACTGAAAAATAATGGATAATTCTGCACATGTGACTTTTTGTGGTATTTCTCTTGGACAATTCATGGGAAAGTTCAATATGTCTTCAACTCAGAATATCACTGGCTCTCCTTACTAAACATAAAGATGTTCAGATGTTTGCTCTAAACTATTTTCTTATCCAAATCTCCACTTTGGCAGTAGGAAATAACTTCATGGCATCATTTTGTCTTCTATTTTCAAATAAATATTTGGTACACTGAATCATCCCAGTTGTTTTATCTCAGACATTTGAATGCTAGACTTGTTCCTACTTATTCACATTGATTTGATAACCTGTCCTGAATATGTTTGAAAATTTTTAGTAAGGCAAAAATTTATTAAGTTATAAAATTGGAGTAATTAAGGGGGAAAAAAGGTAGAATCAACAAACCTAAGTCTACAACCACGATTTCAATAGCAAATAAGCTGCAGTCTTTATAGTTGTAGGTAATTAGTTCCACATTCATTGGCTACAATTAGAAAATTCTCTGGCACTCACCTACTCACAGAAAAACAAGGACACATGAAATCCCTTGTCCATTCTTGTCTTAGTAAATAGCTGGAAATAGAAGCTAAAAGAGCCGTCAAAGAGGACCATAATTTTAGCATTTAAAATTAGAATGCATTAGTAAATAAAATGGCCTACAAATTTATGAGATTATAGACAAGAAAGAGCTAAATACAATGTTTCTAATACAGGAGAGAAGTTCCTGCTAATTCTGCATCCCCCGTAACTTGTTACAGTCTAATGTCTTTCAAATTTGGTTGTCTATAGACAAGATCACCAGTTACAGAAGATTCTTACAGGCATCAAATATGCCATATTTTGTAATTATGCCTGTGTGCAAGGGAGCCTGAAAGAATACTAACTCTCTGAAATGAACGATTAAACAAAAATATTTCAGTGCTTAGTGTTCTAAGATATGCACACCCAATTTTTATTTATTACTTTTAAATTCTACAAGGTGACAATGATTTAACCCCATTGGGTGGAGTTTTTTAAAACAATTTTAGTGACCTCTCTAAGCTGTGTTTCTTTACCTATAAAATGAGACCACTGAATTGGAAACCAGATTATCTGAAAGTTCCTTTCACTTAGAGAATCCTGAGTATCATTGATACTGCTGTCTATTGAAGGAAAGAACTGTGAAGAGTCTAAGCTTTTATCCAACTTGCAAACTAATAAGTTACTCTGCCACAACTTCATGGATGCTAGCTTAAGACAAAAGACTCCTAAATCAGAGACAAAAGGACTTTAATTATTACTCACTGCACCTCAATAAGCTCCATGTTTTTACCAGCCAGTTCCCATTGCACCCCAAGTCCTATAGGAACAATGCAGAGCCCCAGGGAGCTACTGTGCATGAAGGGCGTTTGTATCACAGCTGAGAAACTCCATGCTTAGGGAACCCCAGTGATTTATAGAAAATGGACTGCAGTCATTTTACATACATATAAAATGCCCAATCTTTGCCCCAGAGGAAGACATCTTTATTACACTGGAAAGTAAACAAATCTTTTTGTTTACTTCTGTTTGTTGTCTTCTGCTCTAGAGGAGCCACTGTTTTTATTTCCCAAGGCTTTAACTATCTAAACATTCTTGAAAAGTTAGTCTGGAACAAAATCCGTGAGTACCTCTGTTCACAAGATTTGCAGAAATTCAAGAGACTTGTGGAATATTGTCTCAGCATCACCTCACCCAAAGGATAGTCAGTTAACATTCTTTAAGTAATTCATATGTATACTAAATATAACTACAGATTGTTATAATCTATGCAAATGTACATAATGATGTTCATATATAATTATGAAATCCGTTATTTCAACTTTAATATCAAACTATTGTTTTAGTTTATGAGTTTATTAGAAAACGATCTTCAAGTTACTTATTGTTTATGTGTTTTTTCTTTCTTTTAAAACATGTTCATTGTAAAATACACTATTAACATCTTGTTATACCACACACACATACACACATATACATACAATTTGTATGTATATGCACTCACACATACTAGTGGATATCTGCTAATTTTTCTGTCTAAAAAAATTGGGTATGAATATCTTAGAACACTAGGTACTGAAATATTTTTGTTTAATCATTCATTTCAGAGAGGTAGAGTTCTTTCAGGATCCCTCGCACATATGCATAAATACACACAAAATATGGTGTATTTGATGCCTATAAGAATCTTGGAATCCACCTCTCCTCTACTACATGGATTCACATGCGACAGTACAATTATGGGATCCAGTCTTGGGTCCCCTTGTGACCTCAATTCATGAATCATGTGTCCTAAAATAACCAAGTGAATAAATAAATATCAGGGTGAGTTTTTAGAATAATGTTGATCCTGCAGGAAAGAAGGTTTTATTGTCTCTTGGACCATGTGGCAACCATGAGAAGGCACCTCACAGACCTTCAAAACAGGGAGCTTAATTGTCTATGAGCTCTAGCTGCTGTACTCTGAAATCCATCACCACATGCGCATCAAAGCCAGGCTTCCTACCACCGCTCCCAGCCAATGCTGGCATGCAGCACACATATAAAGGCAGACCCATTCCTGGGAGACACATGACTCTTACAGTAACCAACTTTGACTTGACTCCCTGATGGTCGGGCCTGGAATCTTCTGTAGATTACATAGCAGCCTATAATGCTTCCACCTTTCTTTTCCTTACTATTTCCTTCTGGGTCAAACTTACACTGTGTTCTGACCAGCTTACCCTGTCTATCCCAGTGCCTTTCCCATTTTCTCCCACAAGCATTTTCTCTAATAAAATCCTTGCATGTTTAATCACATTTAGGTGTCTGCTTTTCAGAGGACCTAACATAGATCACTGGCTCTTCGTAGGATCTAGAGGTTCCGGTGACTATTTTGGCTGTCATGTTTTCCCAACATGGAAACACAGAGGACAACAGAGGCAGAGAGATGAAGTCAATGGATAATATTTGTTGAATTCCTACAGTCAGAGAACCTGAAGCCAGAACCATCTTCTTGAACTTCTATAGTCCAAAAACCATGAAATCCCCTTCCTCTTCTTTTTCCTCTCTCTTCTCCTCCATGACAGCAGGAACTCTGCCCATCTCCCTTCATGACAGTAGGATCAGAATTGATCCAGACTGCCTCTGAATAATACCAGTGCTGGTACAGTGCTGGTAACATAGTAGATACTTACTTGTTGAATATTTGTTGAATAAATAAAATATTTGTTGAATAAATAAAATTTAAAAACATTCTAATTCTCCCTGTAACTTCTAATCACTTTAAGGCTGAATTATTACAGAAGTACAAATGATGTCCATGGAACAGGTATACTTCCTTAGTCCAGGGAATCCACTGGGCAGAACCTTTGTTATGTTCCCTTTCAAATGCAGGCAAAGGGTCTGCACAATCCACCCTTGGAAGAGAGGAGAACTCAAATCTATTTTAAATAAGCTCTAATTTTGCTCACTCTCAAGCTACATGTCAATTATATACAACTCTATTTTTTGTTCTGTTTTGTTTTACTTTTTTTTTCTTTTTTAGAGCCACATTCTCTTCTTGTTCCATTCAATTAACATTTTCAACTGGATAGGCACTGTTGGAGCAAACGAGAACTTCCCACAAAAAAAAAAATTAGCTATCTTCCTATAATACCACATTTTAATTTAGAGTTATTTGTTCTCAAACAAATAAAACCTACAGAATTTACTAAAGCTGAAACCAAACTAATGAGCTAACAAAAAACAGCATGAGAGATGCTATGAAAATTCATGGTGCCAAAGGAATTCTGGGACCAGCATGCAGCTAGACCTCAAGAAAAGATTAAAAGTTATTGGAATGCATCAATAGTTTCTCTCAGTTTTTCATATGTATTCCAAACAGTCACTTTGCAGTTCCCATCACATGGAGATTAATTCTTTGGCTCTCAGTACCAATTGCAAATTCCCAGCAAGGAGAATTCAGGCCAACTTGGGGATGGATTTACTCCTGGTATTACTAACGTCACTGCCTGATATCCAGATTTATGAAAGAGGAGTTAAAAGGTGAGAAAAATTCCCCCCCCAAAAGAGGAATTGTTATTACCTGGAACACATTCCAAAACATAACTTCTAACCCAGGTACCAAATATACATATTTTTTTCATCCTAATAAGCATTTTGAAACGATGAAATTTTCTTTTTGTGTGTTTTCTTTCTTCATAGGGTTCTTGACTGAGTTACATCTTCTATTGAGTGAGAAAAGGCACAAGATAGTAGTAGGAACATTACAGAGTAATGGAGAGTCATCCTACTCCATGTAGAGCATGTGACTCTACCAGCAACTTGCAAGCTGACACTGTTGCTCAATGTATCAGCCAAGTTGGAAACATCAACTTTTAGATGTATGTTCTGTTTTAATAACCTAAAGGTAATATGTACAAGGGGTACAACTGGTGGGAGGACTGGGAGAGGCATTTATAAACTTATTTAGCTATAATGACAGAAGTTTGTATTTTATAATATGAAATACGTGGTCATCCATTTCCTCCTTTTAAAAATCATAAATTTAAAAAATGGGAAGGAAGCTATATTAGTTTGTTTTCATGATGCAGATAAAGACAAACCGAGACCATGCAATTACAAAAGAAAGCTGTTTATTGGCCTTACAGTTCCACATAGATGGGGAGGCCTCACATTCATGGTGGAAGGCAAGGAGGAGCAAGTGACATCTTACATAGATGGCAGCAGGCAAAGAGAGAGCTTGTGCAGCGAAACTCCCATTTTTATATAACCATCAGATTTCATGAGACTTATTTACTATCATGAGAACAGTATGGGAAAGACCTGCCCCTATGATTCAGTTACCTCCTACTGGGTCCCTCCCACAACAAGTGGGAATTCAAGATGAGATTTGAGTGGGGATACAGCCAAACCACATCAGAAGCCATTTATTTATTTATTTATTTAGAGACAGAGTCTCACACTGTTGCCCAGGCTGGAGCGCAGTGATGCCATCTCAACTCACTGCAATCTCTCTGCTTCCCGAGTTCAAGTGATTCTCCTGCCTCAGCCTCCTGAGTAGCTGGGACTACAGGCGCCTGCCACCATGCCCGGCTAATTTTTATATTTTTAGTACAGATGGGGTTTCACCATGTTGGCCAGGCTGATCTTGAACTCCTGACCTCACGATGCGCCCACCTCAGCCTCCCAAAATGCTGGGATTACAGGTGTAGGCCCCCACGCCCAGCCAGAAGCCATTTATTTTTTAAATCACTGATTAATTATTGCCAGCCCTGAGGCAGCAAAGTTTATTCCAGTCTCTGATCCAATTGTTTAAATCACCATAGATGCTATAGCTTGGGGTACTGGCACGCTGTCCATTGCTCCATACAATACAAGCAAATGAAAACAAAGGGTGCTGCCAAAGTGCCTGAGTTGTGGGTGCAGTCAGATCTTTTAAAAAGCTACGGTGTTTTTTCCTCTAGCCAAGCATTAGAGATTGTGTACATTTTACCAATCCACGTGACAGCAAAAAAGAAATAATATATGCTCATAGCCTAAATTTGGGTTTCTTTGTTAACTGTCTCTACATTTGAGTTTGATTTATTTCAAAATTTAAAAAACCTGTACTGCCAACACATTTAAGAAAACAAATGGTGAAAACTTCTCCTTAGTTTCCAAAATGTCCAAAATTATTAACACTTCAAAGGCAGGCAGACTGGAACTAGAGGGGACCTAAGCACAAATGTATAAAAAGAAGAAGAAAAAGAAAAGACTAACACCAACTTTGCTTTTGACATTTTTTTAAATGTCTTGAAACTGATCATGTAGTAAGACTTACATTTTAAAATGTATTTTCTACGTGTTTTTTCTTCAATCTGTTAGTTGTAAGAACACCTATGACTTGAGAAGAGAGAAGACTGGAGCAGTAAGTAAAATCTCTTCACGTGCATTCCAAAGTGAGCTTTGGATTTTTCTCAAATAGTTTATAGACAGAAACAACTAAAGTCATAAAACTGACTGCTCTAACCTCAAACAGAGAACATTATGGTTCTACAAATCATAACTGAAGAGTTTCTATCCATTTTTCTTTGAGACATCTTTATAATTCTGATAAAATGAAAGAGCTTTGCTTGTAATTTATCATGTTCATATGTATAACTTTTAAAACTTAAAAATTTATTTTCTGTTAATTTTGGTTTCAGGCTACACAGCCTATTTGATGTCACATGATAATGTACATTAAGGCCTAGACTTAGTAGTCTCTGGTGGCCCCAAGTTATTTTGTGAAGTAAATGTGAATGTACCTTCACATTAAAGAGCCATTTGCTTTGTGATTGTTGGAGATTTTTGTTTGTTTGTTTGTTTTTTCCTTTTCTTCTTAGCCATTCAATCATGCAATCAATATTTATTGGATGCCAACTATGTGATAAACTCTGATTTGAGCACTTATTAGGGAAACAAAACAGACAACATTGCCTGTCGATGCAGCATGTATTTTAGAAGCAGGAGGAGAACAAAAAAGAACTAAATAGGTAGTATGCCAGACGATGATAAATGTTGCAGAGGCAAAAAAAAAAAAAAAAAGCGAAAGATATGTCAGTGTAGTGAGGGTAAAGATTGCAATTGTAAAAAGGTAGTGAGTAAAGGCCTCACTAGAAGGTGAAACAAGAGCAAATACTTGAAAGAAATAGATTCTAGAGGAAGATAATTTCAAAGTGAGGATATAGTCAATGAAGAGGCTCAAAGACATGAGGAGTGGCCTGGGTTTCATATTTCTGAAAGATAACCAGAGCAACGATAATTTTTGTGTGACTAGAGCAGAGAGAGCAAGACGGAGAATGAGATGTGATGAGTTCAGAGCAAGTTGATTTCATTTTGTGGCTTTGTAACTTTCACATTATTTAACCATGTCCAATAATCTAAAGAAACTACTTTGAAAGAGTTATTGGTGTTTGCTTAGTAACTATTTGATGATCAATTATATCAAGGACAACTGAAGACTTAATTAGAAAACAGTATTTTAAATGTTTGTGTATTAAGTGGCACATGAAATATGCCTTATCTATTTTGGTTTCAAATTACACAAAAGAATATATTCATAGGTTTTCAACTCATATGTCATAATGAGATCAAATAACATTATTCCTGTTTGACAGATGATGTAGTAGTTTCCAGATGTTAATTTTTGGTTATTTTATCTTCCACTAAGTTTAAATTATTGATTCCAGGTGTGCTTTCTTTTTATTCTTAGACATATATAATACTAAAAAATCTCTAAAAATACCTAACCTGGAAGTCCAGTATTGCAATAAAAGCACATGAGTTAGTAGCATAAGGTAATGAGTGTGTAATTTAAAATCCTCATTACCGGTAAGTGGCAAGAGAAATGCACTTTAGATATAACTAGAAATGAAATTCCTCTCTTAGCTTTTACATCATCTTTAACCCAATTCTGGCCCATAGTCCTAAGAAGGGCAACCTTTGTATCATACAACTACAGTTTTCTAGTCATATTGATTTGATCTTGGATGAACAATGACCCAAGCTGGAACAACCATGTTCTCTTTCAAAAAATGTTGGGATATAAAAACTTAGACTGAAACACCATGTTATATTGCTGTTTGAAATTGGAACTTTAAGTTTATGGAGAGAAGAGAGAATGTCAGAAAAAGAGCCAACCAGATTTTTCTGGTGCAAGCTAAATTTACTAAAAAGTAAAATCTAGAACTTTGCAAGACAGTATCTTCTATGAGAAAGTGATGCATTGTATCTCTTCACAAGGATAGAGTGTGAGAGGCTAACTGCCAGGCAAACATCTACTTCATCGAAGGCCTAGCAATATTGCTTGCTGTTGTGTTCCAAGAGCTCGTTTTTCTCTTTGTGATAAATATCCTATTAGTTAACTTGGGCCTTTCTGAAGGGGTTCCATTTCTTTCAACCAAAGAGCTCCTTACTATTGTTAAAGACTGGATATAGTAAAGACTTGACATGTTGATGAAGTAAGCTTGTTGAATTGTTTAAGCAGGCTTTCAAAACATTGTTTTAAGTATGATAGAAAGTTGCTCAGATTTCTGATAGAATAAGTAAGATACCACTTTTCTTCCTCATTTAAACAAGGTTGAATTTAGTGATTACCCAGCTGCATATGGGCACTGTGAAGATACACTTGTGAGTATGTAGTATATTCACCATTTGAGGAGAATATTTAGACTTATACCTACCTTGTTCTAGATGTGAATGGATCTTATTTCTTCAGTAATTTGAAAATATAACATTTTTCCTACCTCTTGTTTCTTCTTTTCCCTATTTTATAACACAGTGGCCAAGGTAAATGGATGACTCTGATGAGAGAAGAAGCTTTATACTACGTTTTATTTTTAAACTTTAAAAACTGTGCATTGGCCAGGTGCGGTGGCTCACACCTGTAATCCCAGCACTTTGGGAGGCTGAGGCAGGTGAATCACCTGAGGTCAGGTGTTCGAGACCAGCCTGGCCAACATGGTGAAACCCCGTCTCCACTAAAAATACAAAAATTAGCCAGGCATGGTGGCAGGCACCTCTATCCCCAGCTACGTGGGAGGCTGAGGCAGGAGAATCACTTGAACCTGGGAGGCGGAGGTTGCAGTGAGCCGAGATCGTGCCATTGCACTCCAGCCTGGGCAACAAGAGTGAAATCCCATCTCAAACAAAAACACTAACTAAAAACAAAAAAACCGTGCATTAAATGCTTACTATTTGCAGGTGTTCTGTTGAGTGCCAAGAAGGCTGTAAGTATGATTAACGGATGGTCGTTACATTGTCCCCTCCTCTATAAAGAAATTCTTGAACTAAAGAAAATCTTTTGAGCAATGGTCCATTTTGCTCACCACAAAGGCCAAATTAGGCAGATTGGTTTTGCTTTCCCTTATGATAGAGACCCATCTTTGGACAGCTGATTATGTCACCTTTGTCACAAAATGGGCAAGATTTTTTAGAGTAAACCTGGAAGCCACTATGACATTACTTTCATAAAATATTTAACACATTTCTCAAAGAACCTAAGGAACTCTACCTTAGTAAGATTTAGGTTAGTCTTTTAAATAGCAAAACCAAAAAACACATAAAACAGGTATGTATGTGGGACAGGGAGCAGATGAACAATGGTTTTTATTATGAATTAGTCAGCAATTGAGTTAGTAAATATTATAAAAATACAGTAGTCCCCAGCTTTTCCATGAGGGATATATTTCAAAGTTCCCAGTGAATGCCTAAAATTATGGATAGTACCAAATCCTATAGATATACTATGTATTTTCTTATACATACATGCCTATGATAAAGTTCAATTTGTAATAAGGGTACTGTAATAAGAGTTATGTAAATATGGTGTCTCCCTCAAAATATCTTATTTTACTATACTTCCTTTTGGTTTTTTGGTTTGTTTTTGTTTGTTTCCTTGTTTGTTGAAGAGAGAGAGTCTTGCTCTGTTACCTAGGCTGGAGTGCAGAGATGTGATCATAGCTTACTGCAGCCTTGAACTCCTGGGCTCAAGTGATCCTGCAGCGTTGCCTTCCCAAAGTGCTGGAATAAGAAGCATGAGCCACTGCACATGGCCTACGCTTCTTGGGATTAAGAAAAGAGCAGAACAGTGTGAGATTTCATCAAGCTACTCAAAAGGGTGCACAACTTAAAACTTATGAAGTATTTATTACTAAAATTTTCCATACAATGTTTTCAGACTGGTTGACCACAAGTAACTGAAATCAGATAAAGCAAAACCGCAGATAAAAGGGGACTACTATATTTTATGCTTTCTAAAGTGAAGGATAAATGAGTTATTTTGAAAGAGGAAACAGTGTTTATAGTTGTATTCTTCCTCACTCTTTAACACTGTAGGACAGCTGGTCTGTAACATTATTATATTTCAGTCCTAATTATTTGTCGTTCAAATTCTAAATGTATGATATAATGAATGTGGAAGAGAGAGGTATTATGGCCAATGTTTTCTGGCAATTGTATCTCTGTTCATGGTTTTTCTAATGCAAGCTATGTCCAATCCTAAAAGTCAATAAGAAAAATACCTTTGAAACTTTCAAGTACTTATTACAGTTAAAAGTAAAAGCCATGCTATTATGGTAAAAAGTATAATAGTATATATAAAAATATGGGCCCAGCTGACAAACTGCAGATTATTTTGAGAAGAGAAATAATTAAAGACCACAGAGATTTAAGCAAGATTAAAGTAATGTTATAACTCAATAATAGGACTTCATGACTGTTAAGTGGATGGCAAAGTAACCTCAGAATAACTTGAAAATGTAACAATTAAGGCAGGGTAAAATTGATTATAATAGTATAAAATTGAGCAACAAATTTACATGGATCATTACATAAAAACAAGAATAAATGTAATTGGATTAAAGTTATCTCACAGAAGAGGTGATTTTATTTCTAATAAGTCATCTGTATTTTTATCCTTTTTAAAATCTGAAATAAATTTAATAAGACATCATATAATTTTTTTCTAGAGGTAACCAGGTAACAAGTTCTAATAGCTCAGGTTTTCTATGAATAGAATGAAACTAAAGAAAGGAAAGTATCCAAGGCCCGGCCCTCTTAATGTTACTAATGAGTGGAAATAAGAGAACATTAATGAGGAACTTTAATTTCTCATATCCCCATTTAGAAAAATGCATTCCATTATTTTTTATTTTATTTTTTTGCTCCTGCAGAGAATTGAAATAAACATTCCAATATTATAATCCACACAAGGAGTAGCAATAACATCTTTCTCACGGTTCTTGTCTCCTAACTCCTCTTACTTTTCCATATCTTCTTTTTTAAGTTCAGGGGTACGAGTGCAGGGTACAGGCCCCTGTCAGTGCTGTTCCCCTCTATGTGTCTATGTGTTGTCATCATTTAGCCCACACTTATAAGTGAGAGCATGTGGTGTTTGGTTTTCTGTTCCTGCATTAGTTTGCTAAGGATAATGGTCTGTAGCTCCATCCATGTAGCTGCAAAGGCCATGATGTCATTCTTTTTTATGGCTGCATAGCAGTCCATGGTGTATATGTATCACATTTTCTTTATCTGTTCTATCATTGATGGGCATTTTAGTTGATTCCATATCTTTGCTATTATGAATAGTGCTGCAATGAACATACATGTCCGTGTGTCTTTATAATAGAATGATTTATATTCCTTTGGGTATATATCCATTAATGGGATTGCTGGGTCAAATGGTGTTTCTGTAGGTCTTTAAGGAATAGCCATACTGTCTTCCACAATGGCTGAAATAATTTATGATACTGTCTTATTAAAATCAAATTAACTTTTCCACATCATTCCCATGTACATGCACCATTTTACCTTCTCTTCTTCTTGCTTGCCTCTTTTGTATATTATGTAATATAAACAATCATTCTTTTTTTTTTTTTTTTTTTTTGAGACGGAGTCTCGCTCTGTCGCCCGGGCTGGAGTGCAGTGGCCGGATCTCAGCTCACTGCAAGCTCCGCCTCCCGGGTTTACGCCATTCTCCTGCCTCAGCCTCCCGAGTAACTGGGACTACAGGCGCCCGCCATCTCGCCCGGCTAGTTTTTTTTTGTATTTTTTAGTAGAGACGGGGTTTCACCGTGTTCGCCAGGATGGTCTCGATCTTCTGACCTCGTGATCCACCCGTCTCGGCCTCCCAAAGTGCTGGGATTACAGGCTTGAGCCACCGTGCCCGGCCTAAACAATCATTCTTATAGCAGAATAATCAAAAGAACTTTAAAAATCAACAAATATAAATGCTAATATGTTTGATGAGAGCTCCCTACCCTTTCTTATTTTTATTTGGAAACTCAGTTCTTCATTTGTTTGATGCTATTTTGTTTCAATTAGTGTTTCTACCTATAAATCATAGATCAATTGATTTATTTTGTTGATCAATATTTCATTGCTAAGTTCTTAATATATTTGGAAATTCACTGCAATTTTTTTGAGAAAATAATTATCACTTCCACCTTATGTCTATCTAGTTCCATTTTAGCCCTAGAATTATCACACAGATAAAGGAGCTCTTGAAGTACACTCTGAAGTCTTTTGCAATATATATTAACTAAAATGCTATCACATGAAAAATAATCACATTTAATAATTTTTAGAGGTGCTTCTGGTTATTGTGAACCAGTGTATTGGGGAAGGAAACTAGAAAGTAATATACCATACAACCAATAGTGAGTTTCTCATTTCTTTCCCTAGTATCTTCTGACCTAAACTTAAAAACAGTCAAGAAATGTACACTGGGTGCAGGCAGAAAGAGTTCCAAAGGAACCTACTTCTAAGCCATCTGATGAGCAGGAAAGGAGGCCCCTGTGAGTCAATGAGAGTGGGAAATTTTTTTTTTGTTTTGTTACTTTTGGCACCACGTTCCAAGTAATCCTGTAGTAGCAATGGCAGCCACAGTATCAGTGAGTATTCAACAGCCTAAAACTTAAGAGAGTGGAGTTTTATCATTGACCAGAGAATCTGATCTCAAGAGGGGAGAATGTCCAACAATTTATTTTTCTCTCTACCCTCTCACCACTTGGCTCTGGATGCAGACACATTTTCAGGAATGCATGACACAGTAGGAAACTAAAGCCACAGCTTTTTATGAAGAGGATCAGTGAGAGGGGCCTCTGGGAGTTAGAAACCACTGGGAGAGTATAGAGAGGAGAGAGCTCAAGAAAGCAATATTCTAAAGTTTTGTATTTGCTTTTGTGCTTGCCCCGTAACTATTTTCATATTTGACTCTAATCAGTGTGTAAAAGGATTCAAGAACTGAACTATGAGTTTAAACTGCCATCAGGTCTCAGAGTAGCTACTGGGTCGCATTTGAAATTGAACTAACATTGAAACTACAGTCCACAGAAAGCAGGTATAAACTTGCTGCTTTAATCTCACAAGCCAATTTCATGTCCAAACAAACAAGCAAGTAAATAAATAAATGAGTATTTTTCCATAGGATTAAAATAAAACCCAGAGTCATATAATATTCAAAAGACCCAAGGTATAATCTAAAATTGTTCAATATATAAGAACCAGGAAAATCTCTGCATGTTGCTAGGTAAAATACAATAAACACTAACACACAGCAATTGAAATTATTAGACTAGGATTGTAAAATAGCTATTATAGCCATGCTCCAAAAAGTAAGTACATTGAACACAACTGAAATGAATGGACAGCTCAGAAGTCTCAGCAGAGAAAGAGAAGATATAAAAAGAAACCAAATGGACATTTTTGAATTGGAAATTACAAGTGAAAACAATTTCACTGTATGCTTGATAGCAGAATGAAAATGACACAAGAAATCAGTATACTTAAAGATGGATTAATATAAATGATCTAATCTGAACAAGAGGAAAAAGATTTTAAAATATTGAAAGATAAGTAAATACCTTCTCAGATTGAGAAAAGCTGAGGGTATTTGTTTTATTATTATTATTATTATTATTATACTTTAAGTTCTAGGGTACATGTGCATAACGTGCAGGTTTGTTACATATGTATACTTTGGCCATGTTGCTGTGCTGCACCCATCAACTCGTCAGCATCCATCAACTCGTCATTTACATCAGGTATAACTCCCAATGCAATCCCTCCCCCCTCCCTATGATAGGCCCCGGTGTGTGATGTTCCCCTTCCCGAGTCCAAGTGATCTCATTGTTCAGTTCCCACCTATGAGTGAGAACATGCGGTGTTTGGTTTTCTGTTCTTGCGATAGTTTGCTAAGAATGATGGTTTCCAGCTGCATCCATGTCCCTACAAAGGGCACAAACTCATCCTTTTTTATGGCTGCATAGTATTCCATGGTGTATATGTGCCACATTTTCTTAATCTAGTCCGTCACTGATGGACATTTGGGTTGATTCCAAGTCTTTGCTATTGTGAATAGTGCCGCAATAAACATACGTGTGCATGTGTCTTTATAGCAGCATGATTTATAATCCTTTGGGTATATACCCAGTAATGGGATGGCTGGGTCATATGGTACATCTAGTTCTAGATCCTTAAGGAATCGCCATACTGTTTTCCATAATGGTTGAACTAGTTTACAATCCCACCAACAGTATAAAAGTGTTCCCATTTCTCCACATCCTCTCCAGCACCTGTTGTTTCCTGACTTTTTAATGATCGCCATTCTAACTGGAAAATTGGCTAGCCATAAGTAGAAAGCTGAAACTGGATCCTTTCCTTACTCCTTATACGAAAATTAATTCAAGATGGATTAGAGACTTAAATGTTAGACCTAATACCATAAAAACCCTAGAGGAAAACCTAGGTAGTACCATTCAGGACATAGGCATGGGCAAAGACTTCATGTCTAAAACACCAAAAGCAACGGCAGCAAAGCCAAAATTGACAAATGGGATCTCATTAAACTAAAGAGCTTCTGCACAGCAAAAGAAACTACCATCAGAGTGAACAGGCAACCTACAGAATGGGAGAAAATTTTTGCAATCTACTCATCTGACAAAGGGCTAATATCTAGAACCTACAAAGAACTCAAACAAATTTACAAGACAAAAACAAACAACCCCATCAAAAAGTGGGCAAAGGATATGAACAGACATTTCTCAAAAGAAGACATTCATACAGCCAACAGACACATGAAAAAATGCTCATCATCACTGGCCATCAGAGAAATGCAAATCAAAACCACAATGAGGTACCATCTCACACCAGTTAGAATGGTGATCATTAAAAAGTGAGGGTATTTGTTAAGAGCAGACTTAATCTTAAAGAAATACTAAAAAGTCTTTAGATGAAAGAGAATTGCTACTAGAGAGAAATTTTAACAATAAAGGAAAAGCAATGTAAATGGCAAACATCTGAGTAAATATGATAGATAACATTTCTCCTCTAAAGTTCTATAAAATATATATGATGGTGTTTCAGTGTATATATGTGCAACACTTATGATACTTGCAAGACAAATGAGGCAGACGAAAGGGACCTATCTATATGATAAGGTTTCTACATTCCCTTTAAATTAAAATATTAATTCAGAGTAGATGATGAAAAGTTAACCATGTCTATTTTAATTCCTAGAGAACCACTATGAAAAACTATTCAAAGAGATATAGCTTAAGTGGAATATTAAAAATTATTCAATAATCCAAAATAAGGCAGAAGCTAGGAAACAGAGAAACAAAGAATAAAGAGAACAAATAGTAAAGAAATAATAAAATGACAGAGCTACTGTTACATTCTAAATTTCATCCTAGGAGTCCTATGACCTCTTTAATAATTTTTAAAGAAATTTGCATATTTAAGCTTCTCTTTTTGCTGTAAAGTTCTATGAGTTTTGACAAATACATAGTATTTTGTGTACATCATTATGGTGTCATAAAAATAGTGACTACTCAAAAAAATGCATGGTACTTCACTTATTTAACTCTTCCTCTTGTTCTAAGCCTATTTTAGCTGCTAATATTTTTGTCATCTCTACAGTTTTAAGAGTCCATGAATAGCAAATAACTAAGTCATACAATATGTAGACTTTCAGAATGCTTTCTTTTATTTAGCAATATGCATTTAACATGCATACATGTATTTTCATGGCTTGATAGCTCATTCCTTTTTATTGCTGAGTACTATTCCACTGAATAGATACATCACAGTTTATTTCACCTTTTTGAAGGAGATTTGGCTCCTTTCAGTTTTGGCAATTATGAATAAGGCTCCTAACAACATTTCAAATCAATTGACTAAATACCTAGGAGAAAACTGCTTAATTGCATAGTAAGACTACATTTTACTTTGTAAGAAACTGTCAAGCTGTCTTCCAGATTTGTTGTACCATTTTACATTCACATCAGCAATGGACTTTCTGTTGCTCTGTAACCTTATCAGCAATTAGTACTGTCAGGGTTTTCATTTTACTTTATTTTAGACATTCTAATGTATGTAGTCATATCTTATGGTTGTTTTAATTTGTATATCCCTAATGTATATTGAGTATCTTTTCATAAGCTTATTTGCCATCTGTCTATCTCTTTGGAGAGGTGTCCGCTTAGATATTTTTCCCAATTTGTTCATTGAGAGGCTTTTAAAAAAATCTTAACTTGCTGAGAATTTTATTAGAATTCCATTAAATGAAGATTTAACATCTTAGTAATATTACACCTTCAAATTCATTAATATAGAATATCTCTCAATTTACTTATATCGTTGATTTCTTCATTCAATGTTTTGCAGTTTCTGCATTCAGATGGTATTCATACTTAGAATTATATCTACAAGAATTTCATTTTTGGCACTATTGTAAATGTATTGTTTAACTTTAAGTTCCAATGTTCATTGATGGTGTATAGATAAGACACTAGCTTATATATATTCAATTTATAATCTGTAAGCTTTCTGTATTCACCTATTGGTTGCAGAAATTATTGTGTAGATTATTTGAAATTTCTGCATAGGCAATCATGTCATTTTAAAATAAAAACAGCTTTTTTTCAAAATGCATACCTTTTTTTTCTTATTTTAGTGCACTAAATAGAGCTTCAATTATGACGCTGAATATGACTACTGTGAAAGGACATCCTTAGCTTTTCCCAAGTTTAGGGAAAAAGCATTCAGTCTTTCAACATTAAGTATCAATTGTTTCAAACAGAGGCTTGTTTCAGAATGGTAGTATGCAGATTTTTTTTTTTTTTTTTTTTTTGCATAACAATTCTTACTTTTTCTAGCAAAATTTTTTAGAAAATTCTCTCTATTCTTAGTTTGCTTAAAAATTTTATTATGAATTGGATTTTTTTCAAATGATTTTCCTGCTTCAATGTATGATTATATCCTTTTTCTTTTATATCCTCTGATATGTCAGATTATGTTGAATAGTTTTTAATGTTGACCAAGCCTTGTCTACATTGACTAAATCCCACTTCATCCAGGTGTATCTTTTTATATTATTAGATTCAACTTGCTATATTTAGTTGAAGATTTTTGAGTATATGTTCATTAGAGATATTGGTCTCTAGTTTTTCTATTATGTTAGGTCTTTTTCTGGATTTGAAATTATGGTAACTCTGGCCTCACAGAATAAGAGTATTCTTTATGCTTATTTTTTTATGGAAGACATTGTGGAGAATTAGTATTATTTTTTACTTAAATGTTTGTTAAGATTCACCAGTGAAACCAACTGGGCCTGGTGTTTTATTTTGTAAAGTTATTAATTATTGGTTAAATTTCCTTAATATATTTAGGGCTACTGAGGTTATTGCTTTCTCTTCGAGTATGGTTTTCAAGAAATTTATTCATTTCATTTAAGCTATCAAATGTATGGGCATAGAGTGTTCATAGTATAACTTTGTTATAATTTTAATGTCAGTGAAATCTGTAGTGGTGACCCTTCTTTCATTTCTGAGACTAACTGCAGCATTCCCAAACAATTTTCTTGAAGCCTTGACCCCTAGTGACTATGTCCTCTCCCCTCTCTTTGGTGAGACAGGAAGCCTGGAAGGAGGGCGGAAGTGGGAAGAATACCCTGGGGTAAAGCTCCAGGCCAGTCTTTTCTCCTACAGATTAGGCCTTTATTATGGAGAAGGTTCTGGGAATACTTCAGAATGATCAATCCTTCCTTTCTCTGCTAGAGCCACAACGAATCTTTCTTGGATCTTCATCACATAAACATGCTGTGATTCCTGGAGGCTGCCCTATGACTATGGCCTCCAGTAGTTTCCCTTGTCACACAAGTCCACACTCCAGCTCCAGCAGTTCATCAAAATCACCATAAAATATTTCTATCAGATTATGACTCCAAGGTAAGCAGATCTTGGCTTTGTCTCTCTGGATGTGTCTGTCTCTCCAGATTTTGGGGTAGAGGTTTTGTCCTACAACCTCAGTTCTCTGATGGGTCCAAGGCAAGTCTTGATTTTCAGTTTATCCTTCTTTTTCATGATGTAAAGATAGGAGTGACACCTTTCAAACTCTATATATGTCAGGGTTGAAACTGGAAGTCTACTAGTTGATTTCTTTAAATTGCAAAGACATCTCAATAAAGTAAGGACTGTCCTTTGAACACATGGTATTGGAACAATTTTATATTAATCAATCAAAACACCTCAACCTAAACCTCACACCCTATACAAAATATTAACTCAAAATAGATACATCTAAACAAAAATTTCAAACTATAAATTTTTTGAATAAAACATAAGTGAAAATTTTCCCGAGATTGATTTAGGCTAAGTTTTTTATATACAGCACTAAAAGCTTGATCCATAGAGAAAATAAAACCTAAGCCGGATTTTATGAGAATTTAAACTTTCTTGTAAATTTTAAAATTTGCTTTCTGAAAGACATTGTTGAGAGAATAAGACAAGTTACAGACTGGGAGAAAGCACAGTTGCTTCTTGTTTTTCGCAGTGGTTATGTTCTAGAAAGTACCATGAACAATGAATTGGTGAGTACTGAATAATTGCTTCTAGAGGAAATACATGGTTAATTCTCTGGTCACAATATTTTCATTAACTGATCAATACACATCCTTGTTCTATGTGTGTTTCTGTTTATGCCTTATTTAATAAATATTGTTTGCTCATTAACATTGAATTCATGGCCAACAGCTCTAAAGTCATGCCTGAATGAACCTCGTCTAACTCATACATTTTTTTCTGTAAGGCACATCACAGCCTTCTTGTGCTTGGGATCACTAGATGGAACTTCAGCACTATGTTCGGGGCCATTCTAAATGACTGAATTCCAAAAAAAAAAAAAAAGAGTGAAAAATATGTAATTAAGTAGGCTGCAAAAACGATGCTTTACCATGAGAGCTGAAACAAGAAAGCAGAGTGTCACCTTATTCAACCTTGGTGAGGAATGCTAGGCAACACAAATGTTTTACCACTCTCTGCATGCCTGTGAATTGCTGCAAAAAGATGGTGGGAGTATTAACTTGGGGTGACAATTAAGTTTTAGTGAGCAGACAAATGTGCATTATGGAATCTGCAAATAATGTTCAGGTACATTTTAAAATCATATATCCACCAAAGTACTTACATTTAGAATATGTAAGTAACAGTCAAACTCCACAGTAAAAATAAAATGCAATAAAAAATGGGGAGCAGGCAAACATATTCAACAATTTACCAAAAGAGATATAGGGATGGCAAATACGGACATGAAAAGATGCTCAATATTATATTAGCATTAGAGTAATGCCAGTTGAAAGCACAATGACAGACCAAGTCCTATGACATACCTAGTAGCACTGCTAAAACAAACAAACAAAATGAACGGACAAAACCAAGTGCTAGCAAGGATTCAGAACAGATAGATATTTCATACATTGCTAGTGCAAATGGAAAATATACAGCCATTCAGGAAAACTGATTGGTGGCTTTAGATAAACTTAAAATTATACTTACCATTTGAGTCAACAGTTCCATTCCTTATTATTTACCCCGGAGATACAAAAACTTAGGTTTGGAAACCTGTACATGAATGTTTATAGCAACTCTATTAATAATCACTAAAAATTAAAAACAGTCCAAATGTATCTCAATGGGTAAGTGCATCATACCAACTCTGATCCATAGATATATCCATACAATAGAATACTGCTTAGCTACAAAAAAAATCATTAACACATGCAACAATATGGATGAATCTCAAAGGCAGTTTGTGTTGAATGAAGGAAGCCAGTCTCAAACAGTTACATACTATATGATTTTACTTAATAACATTCTGGGAAAGAGAAATCTATAAAGACAGGGACAAGATCAGTAGTTACTGGGTTGAGTAGTGGAGAGACGGTTTAACTAGTTACTGGGTTGACTAATGGAGAGACGGTTTAATTACAAAAAAAAAAAAGCAGAAGAAAAAGTTTTGTGGTATAATGGAACTAGTCTGTATTTTGATTGTGGTGTTATATCAATATAAATGCATTAAAATACAATTGTGCACCCAAAAAAATCCTTTTCACAGTATTTAATTTAAAAATATGGAGGCCATAAACATTCAATTGTTAGAAAAATTAAATTCAATATATTCTTCTGATAAGTTTTATTCTTTCTCTTTTCTCATGCACTACTTTAAAAAAGAAATATAATACACAGTGTTTTAACACATCCAAATTTTTCATCAGTGAGAAAATGAATGAATGTATGTTGTGCATATATATGTACAATAAAGAAAATTTTGGTAACTTCTCCCCAGTTCTCGTGACCATTTTCTGCACCATTAGGTACTCAAAGAAGTGTAGCTAAGTCTAGTGCCTAATTTTACGGTTCAAGCACACTTCCTTCAAGCTCTGAAATCACTTTTTAAATAGTACAATATTATATTAGTTCTTTCTTGCACTGTTATAAAGAAATACCTTAGACTGGGTAATTTATAAAGAAAAGAGGTTTAATTGGCTCACAGTTCTGCAGGCTGTACAGGAAGCATTGTGGCTTCTGCTTCTGCGGAGGCTGGAGGAAGCTTCCAATCATGGTGAAAGGCAAAGCGGGGAGCAAGGCACTTCAGAGGGAAGAGGCTGGAGCAGAAGGAAGAGAGAGATGGGAGAAGATGCTACACACTTTTAAACAACCAGATCTCATGAGAACTCACTCACTATCAGGAGAACAGCACTAAGCAGGATGGTATTAAATCATTCGTGAGAAACTGCCCCCATGAACCAATCACCTCCCACCAGGTGTCACCGCCAACATTGAAGATTATAATTCTACATGAGATTTGGGCGAGGACCCAGATCAAAACCATATCAAAGGGTCTTAAATTCATCTAGATTAGGAAAATCTTCACTCTTCCTGAATTTCAAAAAGTTTTTCAAAATAATCAGTCATTATTTCTTTCCTTATGTTTAGTTTGAACTCTTACAAAATGCCATTTAATTTTTCCTTCAGTTTGAATTTTATTTTTTTACTTTTTTTGAGATGGAGTCTCACTTTCTTGCCCAGGCTGGAGTACAGTGGTGCGATCTCAGCTCACTGCAACCTCTGCCTCCCGGGTTCAGGTGATTCTCCTGCCTCAGCCTCCCAAGTAGTTGGGATTACGTGCCCGTGCCACCAGTCCTGGCTAATTTTTGTATTTTTATTAGAGACAGGGTTGGCCAGGCTGGTCTCATCTTCTGACCTCAGGTCATCTACCTGCCTCGGCCTTCCAAAGTGCTGGCATTACAGGCGTGAGCCACCATGCCTGGCCCAGTTTGAATTTTAAATGTAAGGATGTTTTCCTAACAAAATGTCTTATGTACCATACTCTGTATGAATGCATTGTTAATTAAAAGAGGACTTGATACCAGCTCTTTGAGATGGGACCCAGAGGACCCCAAGGTTGCTGGTTGTAGCTTTCCTCATTTATAGCAAGATGCTTTCTACTTGGACAAGCTACTTTAAAGTAGAGGTGGCAATTTTGATGTTTTTTTTGTTTGCTTTTACAAACTGTTTAGATCATCTCCAAAGCAATTTTCAGTTTTCCTAAAAATAACAACTTTAGGGAAATTGTGAAATTATGATGCTTTCCTAAAAGGAGATATTCTACATTCCATATCACATCTTTCAGACATGTTTGAAAATTTTGATAAATATGTCATTAACTGATCTGTTAAGTAAAGTTATTTTCCACCTTTCAGGTTTTCCTCTAAGGGGTTTTCAAGATAGTCCATTTAGAGTAAGCAAGTACTTGGCAGGTAAGTCAGGGTGTAATAACGAAGTATTTTTAGCCCAGGAGACTCCCATTGGATCTTACTCAATTTGTTCATCTTGGTTTTCATTGTGACATTTAAAATCAGATCTAATATTTTTTACAAGGCTAATTTATACTGACCTAAGATACAGCTTACCTTTTAATTCTTGCATTGTTAGACTCATTGTTAGACTCAGACATTACATATACACATATATAGTCCAAGTGTTTTTAAAACTTCAATAACAGCAATATCAGCTTAATCATTCATTTTAAATAATGTCATTTCTCATTTGTTAAAAAAATTAGTCCTTCTCAGATAATTTTTAAAATATGCTTAGTTTTGTAAATAAGACACTTTGTCCTTGCCATGCAAATGGAAAGATTGTATGAAGGAGTGCATGGGTGTGAACCTTGGCAGAATTAGGTTCAAACCTTTGGGTGGATTACTTAATTCTGAACCTCTGTTTTCTCATCTCTCAAATGGAGACAATAATATTTGTCTTGTAGGGACGTTAAAGTTCTAGAAATAGTATAAGAAAATGAATCAGTCAGTGGCTGGCAGTAGTTATTGGCCCACAATTAATGGCAATAATTTGAAATCAGTAACTTCTACAGCCCACAGATTTAATTTTTTTTCCCCTGAAAGATAACTCAGCTCTCTTAACAGGTATTCTTTCTTTGGTCTAGCCTCCAAGAAAAATTTGTTTATGCAATGTATATTTACTTCAGAGATTATATTCCTTAAAAAAATAATAATTGATATTTATAAAAACATCCTTAAAACTTCTAGATATTTTTACTATTAAATTAAAAATGATTAATATCAGATTTTAAAATTGTAATGGCTATCAACATTTCAAGGAAAACTTTTTCTTCCACTTTTCTTTTAAACATTGGATTTCTTTTCATTGTAAACATGATACTTTTGTTATCAAGTATGTTTTTCCTTATGGTATATAAAATTATGTATATTATATGGTATATATGTATAGATTAATTTTAGTTTTTAATTTGAAATTTTCTAAGATTTCTGCTAGTCTATGCCTTGGTTTTCCTTAGAGAAAACTAAGCCAGCACTTGTGTTTTTAATTTAAAATTTGCACTCATTCTTCACATTCAAAAATAACTGGCATTTGTGCTTCTGTTATAATTAATTATACACATTAATTGTCATAATGTAGTATTTGTAATCAAAATGTGCATATTAAATTTAGTCAATGATATTACCTAGTATGAGTGTTTTATTCTTCTCAAAAAGTTTTTTTTCTTCAAATTAGGTGAAATTTTGCTCTTGAGTGATCAATAGTTGAGAAGTCATTATTTAAAAATCTATACATTTTCTGGTATTTCTTTAAAGAAAGTAAGTCAAGGAAAAGCTTCTATTTCAGAGTCAAAGGACTTGTAATCATTTATTTGTTGTTGAAGGAATTTATTTGCATCTTTCATACTCTACCACAAGGTGGAGTATTGCTTTAAATATGTTCCTAACTAGACTAATTCTATTATGTAGGTAAACAGTGAAATAAAATTTTCGTGAACGTTAACAAAACTTTGAGCAGTAAAATTTTGATCACTAAAGGATTCACCTGATTACTACTAAGGTATTTTATGACATAAGTCTTGAAATGATATTTAATTTTCATATATCTTTTTTCTCAAAGGCAGGAGTGCCATAGCCTACTGTTTAGATAATTTACTTCTATTTTGTATATATGCATTAATTGTGATAATGTAGTCTGTGCTGCAGAATATTCATTGAATTCCATTACATCGTTTTGAAATGACGGCTGTGCTACTGAATTGCATTAGAATCCTCAGCTGAAAACTTACTAGACCAAATTTTTTATTGACACTACATAATTTCTAGCTGAGGTACAGTCAAAGGAAATCCTTCAATTACTTGATGCTGCTTTTAATTCAGAGCCAGCACAGATGATCTCCCCAGAAGCTAAGGCTACTTGCAGGAATTTTTTTGGATTTAACAGTCATGAGATTACATCTTTCTGACATCTCTCTGCCTTACCACTCTTGTTTGTAACTCTACAGGCTAATGGCAGGGGCTAGGATAGGTAGCAACATACATATAACAGAAGCACAAATGCCAGTTATTTCTGAATGTAAAGAATGCATGCTTAAATAGTATCCAGTGGCTCACCTCTCAGACCTCTATGAGAAGACAAATGAAATGTTTGAAGTGCTGCACATGACTTAGGCCAAAATGTCTCATATTCTCATCCAGACATATCTATTTTTTAAAAAAATTTCAACTTTTGAACGTTGGATGAAGCAAGTAAAAAAGAAAAAGAGGACTTTTTCTAGCTCCTCAGCCCACCCCCAGCATATATATAAAGCTAAGATTAAGACAGTAAAAAGACAGATTCTAATTTGGAAAGGTAAGGATGACATTTAAAGCCACTATTTCAAAATCAAAGAGATGTTTAATTTTTCTTTTTATAATTGCTGAATAGTAAGACACCAAACATTTTATGTTTAGACCAAATTATATTTTTTCATTGACGTGCAATTCATATAACATACAGTTAACCATTTTAAGGTGTACAATGCAGTGGCATTCAGTGCATTCAAAATGTTTTGCAACTACTTCCTCCTTCATTTTCAAAAATTACCACCTCAAAAAACACGTTGTAGCCATTACATGATCACTCAATTTTCTCTGCTTTCTCTGTCTCCTGGCAACCAGTAATCTGCTTTCTGTCTGCATGAATTTGCCTCTTCTGTATATTTCATTAAAAAGACATAATATATAACCTTTAGTATCTGGCTTCTTTCATTTAGCATAATGTTTTCAAGGTTCACGCATGTTGTGGCATGTGCCAGAATTTCATTCCTTTTATAAGGCTGAATAATATTCCATTGTATGTATATTACCACATTGTGTTTATATTCATCTGCTAATGGACATTTCACTTGCTTCCACCTTTTCTGTATTGTAAATAATGCTGCAATGAACATTGGCAAAGAACCTGTGTCCTAGAAGTGGATTTGCTAGATCATACAGCAATGTTATATTTAGATTTTTTGAGGAACAGCCAAACTATTTTGTACAATGGTTGCTTCATTTTACATTTCTACCAACAATATATGAGGATCCCAATATCTCTGTATCCTTGTCAATGCCTATCTTCTGTTAGAAAAAATTATATCATTCCTAATAGTTGTGAAGTGGTATCTCATTATGGTTTTGATTTATGGTTTCTTAATAACTAATTATGTAGAACATTGTTTCATGTGCTATTGGTCATTTGTATTTTTCCTTGAAGAAATGTCTGTTCGAGATATTTGTTCTGTTTTTAATTAGATTGTCTTTTTGTCGTTGAGCGTTAGAAATTCTTTGCATATACTGGATATTAAACCCTAATTAGGTATATGATTTGCAAATATTTTCTGCAATTCTGGAGGTTGTCTTTTCACTTTCTTGGAAATGTCCTTTGATGCACACAATTTTTTATTTTTATGAAATCCAACTTACCTTTTCTTGTTGTTGCTTGTGCTCTTGGTGTTAAATCTGTGAATTCATTGACAATTCAAGGTCATCAATAATTACTCCCAACGTTTTCTTCTAATAGTTTTAGAGTTTTGGCTCTTACATTTTGGTTGTTTTTCCGTTTTGAGTTAATATTTGCATATGAAGTAAGGTAGGAATCTAACTTAATTCTTTAACACGTAGTTGCCCTGTTGTCTCATCACCTTATGGCAAGGAACTATCCTTTCCTCAATGAATGACGTTGGGACCTTTGTTGAAAATCAATTATCCAGGAGATGTTCAGGTTTTCTTTGGGACTTTCAATTCTATTCCATTGACCTAGATTTGTATCCCTATGCCAATATCACATTGTTTTGAATACTGTAACTTTGTAGTAAGTTTTAAATCGGGAAGTGTGAATTCTTCAAGTCTGTTTTTCCCTTTATATATCATTTTGGCTATTTGGGGATCCCTTGAAATTTCATGTGATTTTTGGAATTGGCTTTTCCATTTCTGCACAAAAAACACAATAGCAATTTTGATAGAGATTGCATTGAATCTGTACATCACTTTGTGGATATCTGTTGCCATCTTAACAGTATTAAGTCTTTCAGTCCATGAACACAGGGTGTCTTTCCATTTATTTAGGTCTTTGACTTCTTTCAGGAATATTTTGTCATTTTCAGTATATAAATCTTGTACCCCATTGTTTAAATTTCTCCTTTGGTATTCTTTTCGATGCTAATGTAAATAATATTTTCTTTATTTCACCTCAAATTTTTTTTTGCAGGTGTAAAGAAACACACTGATTTTTGCACATTGATCTTATAACACAACTTTGCTGAATTTGTTTATTAGCTCTAATAGGTTTTTTAATGGGTTATTTGGGATTTTCTATTTATTTCATCATCAAATAGTTTTATTTATTCTTTTTTACTTAGATATCTTTTATATCTTTTTCTTGCCTAACTGGCAAGATTGGCCAGGACTTCCAGTATAATGTTGAAGGGCAGTGGTAACAGTGGACATCCTGATGTTATTTCTAATCTTAAAGAAAAGCTTTCCATCATTCACCATTGAATATGATGTTAGCTGTGGGTTTTTTATAAACGCCTTTAGCATGTTGAGGAAGTTCCTTTCTGTCCTAGTTTGCTGAGTGTTGATATCATTAAGGAGTGTCAGATTTTGTCAAATGCTGTTTTGTGTCTATTGAAATGACCACAGGTTTTGGAGTTTTTTCCACCTTGGTTTTATAAATGTGCTGCTTTTTGTTGGCTGATTTTCATATGTCTGACCACTCTTTTATTTCTTGGAAAAATCAAACTTGGTGATGGTATATAAATATTTTAATGTACTGTTAAATTCAGCTTGCTAGTATTTTGTTGAAGATTTTTGGCTTTATTTTACTAATGGGTATTGGTCTATTTTTTTTTTTTTTTTCTTGTGATGTCTTTGTCTCATTTTTGAATCAGAGTAATCTGGAATCATAGGATGTGTTGATGTGTTAGAAAGTTGTTTCTTCCTCTTCTATTTAGGAAGAGTTTGAGTAGGATGGGTGTTACTTCTCTGTATATTTGGCAGAATATATCAGTAGAAGTTATCTGACTATGCACTTTCTTTGTTGTGAGGTTTTGGGTTACTTACTGATTCAATCTTTTACTTGTTGGAGCAGTGTTAAGATTTTCTGTTCTTTCTGAAGTCAATTTTGGTAATTTGTGTGTTTCTAGGAATTTGTCCAGTTCACCCATTTATAAAATTGTTTAGCCTACAATTGTTCACAGTATCCTCTTATTCTTAATTTCTTAAGGTCAATAGTAATATCCCTACTTTTATTTCTAATTTGAGTTATTTATGTAATCTGTTTATTTTTCTTAGTTTGACTAAGAAATGCCAATTTCATTGATCTTTTTTAAAAAACAATTTTTGGGTTTGTTGATTCTTTCTGTTGTTTTTCTGTTATTTCATTTATCTCTGCTCAAATATTTGTTGTGCTTGTTTGGGATTTAGTTTTCCTTATTTTTTTAAAGCTCCTTAAGGTGTAAAGTTGGGTTGTTGATTTGACTTCTTTCTTCCTTGTTAATGTGGATATTCATAGCTATATACTCCTCTCTAAGCGTTGCTTTTGCTACATCCTCTGTTTTGATTTTTGTGTTTTCATTTTTATTTATTTCAAAGTATTTTCTAGTTTTCCTAATGACTTTTTTGACCTGTTGGTAGTTTAAGAGCATGTTGTTTAATTTTCATTTATTTGAGAATTTTCATTTTCCTTCTGTTATTTATTTCCACCTTCACTCCACTGTACTTGTATATGATACTTAACATAAATTCAATCTTTTAAAATTTACTGATATTATAGCTGTAAATATTTATAGCCTGGAGAATGTTTTATGTGAACTCTGCTTTCGTTGTGTGGTGTGTTTCTGTATACAGGTGTTAGGTTTAATTGGCCTATGGTGTTGTTCAAGCCTTCTCTTGTTGATTTTATTTATAGATATTCTATCCATTCTTGAAAGTGGAGTATTGAAGATTCCAACTATTATTGTCAAATTATCTATTTTTTAAAATCAATTCTGTCAGTGTTTGTTTTTATGTTTGGGGGGTCTGTTGTTTGCTGTGTATTTACAGTTTTTATATCTTTTTAATAATTTGATACTTTTATCTATATATAACTTCTTTCTTTGTGTCTTATAACAATTTTGACTTAAAATCTAATTTGTCTGATATTATTGTAGCTACCCCAGTTCTCCTTTGGTGACAATTTGCATAAAATATATTTTTCAATCCTTTTACCTTCACTCTGTTTGCCTTTGATTCCATAGTGTTTCCTATAAGCATCGCCACATTAAATCATGCTCCCTACCACCATTCTGCAAATCTTTGTCTTTTAACTGGTTAATCTATTTACATTTAAAGTTATTACTAAAAATGAAATATCTATTTCTGCCATTTTGCCATTTGTTTTCAATACTTCATATCTATTTCATTTTTCATTTCATTCAATACTGCCTTTTTTTGGTGTTTGATATATTTTTCTAGTGTACCATTTTGACTTCCTCTTTCTTTTATTCATATATTTTTAATTTTTAATTTTTTTTTTCTGAGATGGAGTATTGCTCTGGCACCCAGGCTGGAGTGCAGTGGCGCGATCTTGACTCACTGCAAGCGCCGCCTCTCAGGTTCACGCCATTCTACTGCCTCAGACTCCCGACTAGCTGGGACTACAGGCGCCCGCCACCACGCCCAGCTAATTTTTTGTAATTTTAATAGAGATGGGGTTTCACCGTGCTAGCCAGGATGGTCTTGATCTCCTGAATTCCTGATCTACCCGTCTCAGCCTCCCAAAGTGCTGGGATTACAGGCATGAGCCACCAAGCCCAGCCTAAAATTGTTTTCTTAATGGCTACCATGGAGATTAGAGTTAATATCAGAAATGTATAACAACCTAGTTTTAATTATTACCAATTTATATTTAATAGCATACCTTAATTCTGCTCATATTCAGTTCTGATCCCTTTATGTTATTATTTTCACAATTTACGTGTTTATACCTGTGTGTCTATTAACATAGATTTATAATTAGTGTTTTGAATGTTTTCTGTTAAATAATGGAGGCTACAAATATTCAGTTACAAATAAAAGCTACAAGACTGGCTTTTACATTCAACTATGAAGTTGCCTTTACCAAAATTGTTTCTTAGAGTCCTTACTCAGACTCATGGGACAACCCCACAACCAGGGGCACACCTAAGTAAGGAAATTGATGTAGTAGCAAAAGGTTGGCCTCAATCTTTACAGGTAGTTACAGTGGTGGCTATCTTAGTGTCTGAGGCTATCAAAATAATACAAGGAAAGGATCTCATAGTCTGGACTACTCATGATGTAAATGGCATACTAGGTGCCAAAGGAAGTTTATGGCTATCAGACAACTGCCTGCTCAGATACCAGGCACTACTCCTTGAGGGACTGGTGCTTCAAATATGTACATGTGCGGCCCTTAACTCTGCCACTTTTCTCCCAGAGGATGGAGAACGAATCCAGCATGACTGCCAACAAATTACATTCCAGACTTATGCCGGCCGAGAGGATCTCTAAGAAGTCCCCTTAGCTAATCCTGACCTTAACCTATATATTGATGGAAGTTCATTTGTGGAGAATGGGATACGAAAGGCAGGTTATGCCATAGTTAGTGATGTAACAGTACTTGAAAGTAAGCCTCTTCCCCCAGGGACCAGTGCCCAGTTAGCACAACTAGTGGTACTTACCCAAGCCTTAGAACTGGGAAAGGGAAAAAGAATAAACGTGTATACAGATAGCAAGTATGCTCATCTAATCCTACATGCCCATACTGCAATATGGATGCAATATGGAAAGAAAGGGAGTTCCTAACTTCTAGAGGAATGCCCATTAAATACCATAAGGAAATCATGGAGTTATTGCACACAGTGCAAAAACCCAAGGAGGTAGCAGTCTTACACTGCCAAAGCCATCAAAAACGGGAAGGAGAGGCAGGGAAAGACCAGCAGAGAGGAAACAGACAGAAAATCAAAGAGAAAGAAAGAGAGAAAGAGGGGAAAGACAGTCAAAGAAAGAAGGAAAGAGAGAGAGGAAGAGACAGAGAGACAAAGAGGGAGTCAGAGAGAGACAGAGGAAGAGACAGAGAGACAGAAAGAGAGAGACAGAAAGAGAGAGACAGAAAGTCAAAGAGAGAAGGAAAGAGAGAAAGAGAGACAGATAAAAGTAGTAAAGAAAAAAGTGTACCCTATTCCTTTTTTTAAAAGCCAGGGTTAATTTAAAAACCTATAACTGATAATTGCAGGTCTTCTCCATAACCCTGTAACACTCAAATACCACCTTGTTGTCAGTGTAAACAAAGGCGTAGCTTGAGCACAGAGGCCACTAACAACTGGTAGCCTTCCTATCAAAAATCCTTAACCCAACAGGCTTCCTAACAGGGGATCTAAATCTTAATCAATTACCATACAAAGGTCCTACCAGACCTAGGAGGAATTCCCTTCAGGACAGGACATAGATGTTTCCTCCTGGGTGATTAAGGGAAAAAGACACAATGGGTATTCAGTAAGTGATAAGGAAACTCTTGTAGAAGCAGTTAGGAAAATTGCCTAATAATTGGTCTGCTCAAACGTGCAAGCTGTTTGCACTCAGCCAAACCTTAAAGTACTTACAGAATCAGGAAGGAGCCATCTATACCAATTCTAAGTTAATATGGACTGAATGAGGTCTTATTAATAGCAAAGAATAATTGAAATCCCAAACTTACCAGGTTTTCAACAAAAGTAAGTTTGCTACCAAAATCGCTGAGGCCTAGACCTCCTCACTGCTGAGAAAGGAGGACTTTGCACCTTCTTAGGGGAATAATGTTGTTTTTACACTAACCAGTCAAGGATAGAATGAGGTGCCACCCGGCATTTACAGGAAAAGGCTTCTGAAATCAGACAACGCCTTTCAAACTCTTATACCAACCTCTGGAGTTGGGCAACATGGCTTCTCCGCTTTCTAGGTCCTGTGATGGCCATTTTGCTATTACTCGCCTTTGGGCCCTGTATTTTTAACCTCCTTGTCAAATTTGTTTCCTCCAGGGTCGATGCCATCAAGCTACGAATTGTCTTACAAATGGAACCCCGAATGAGCTCAACTAACAACTTCTACCGAGGACCCCTGGACCGACCCACTGACCCTTTGGCTGTCCTAGAGAGTTCCCTTCTGGAGAACGCTACCACTGCAGGGCCCCTTCTTTGCCCCTATCCAGCAGGAAGTAGCTAGAGTGGTCATTGCCCAATCCCCACCAGCAGTTGGTGTGTCATGTTTAGAGGAGGGATTGAGAGGTGAAGCCACTTAGACTTCCGGGTCGGGTGGGGACTTGAAGAACTTTCCTGTCTTACAAAAGGATTCTAAAATGCACCAATCAGCACTCTGTAGCTAGGACTGTAAAACACACCAATCAACGCTCTGTGGCTAGCTAGAGGTTTGTAAAATGGACCAATCAGCACTCTGTAAAATGGACCAATCAATGCTCTGTAAAATAGACCAATCAGCATTCTGTAAAGTGGACCAATCAGCACTCTGTAAAATGGACCAATCAGCAGTTCATGAGTGGGGACAAATAAGGGAATAAAAACTGGCCACCCTAGCCAGCAGCGGCAACCCATTGGGTCCCCTTCCATGCTGTGGAAGCTTTTATTTTTTTGCTCTTCACAATAAATCTTGCTGCTGCTTACTCTTTGGCTCTGTACCACCTTTAAGAGCTGTAACACTCACCACAAAGGTCCACAGCTTCGTTCTTGAAGTCAGTGAGACAAAGAACCCACCAGAAGGGACCAACTCTGGATACATTACTTTAAAGTTTATTTTGTCTGAAATTAAATTAGCAACACTTGATAATTTCTCTTTTCCATTTGCTTGATAGATTTTTCTCCATCTCTTTACTTTGAGCCTATGATGTCATTGCATGTGAGATGGGTGTCTTGAAGACAGTATACCATTTTTTGGGTCTTGCTTCTTTATCCAATTCGCCACTCTATGTCTTTTAACTGGGGTAGTCTATTTACATTTAAAATTAGTATTCACATGTACAGACTTCTTCCTGTCATCATATTGTCAGCTGGTTATTATGCAGTCTTGTTCGTATGATTGCTTTATAGTGTCACTGGCCTATGTACTTAAGTGTGTTTTTGTAGTGGCTGGTAATGGTCCTTCCTTTCCATGTTTACCACTATTTTCAGGACATCTTGTAAGTCCACTCTTGTTTAGTGGTAATGAACCCCCTTAGTATTTGCTAGTTTGAAAGGATTTTTATTCTTTGCTTATGAAAGTTAGTTTTGCTGGATTTGAAATTCTTGGTTGGAAATTCTTTTCTTTAATAATGCTTAATATAGGCCTCCATTCTCTTCTAGTTTTTAGAGTTTCTTCTAAAAGATCTACTGTTAGCCTGATTCAGGTGACCTGCCCCTTCTCTATAGCTGCCTTTAACATTTTTTTCCTTTTATTTAGATTGGAGAATCTGATGACTGTGTGTCTTAGGGATAGTCTTCATTTGTATTATTTTGGAGGTGTTCCTGCATTTCTTGAATTTGAAATGTTGGCCTCTGTAGCGAGTTGTGGAAATTTTCATGGAAAATATACCAAAATATGTTTTTCCAGTTTGCTTCTTCCCATTTTCTCCCTATCTCTTTCAGGGATGCCAATGAGTCCTAGATTTTGTCTCCTTACGTAATCTCATATTTCTTGGAGATATTGTTTGTTCATTTGTTCTTTTTCTTTATTTTTGTCTGAGTTGGTTAGTTTGAAGACCTGTCTGATCTCTGAGATTCTTTGCTCAGCTTGGTCTGTTCTGCTGATAATACTGCAGTTGCACTATGAAATTATTCTAGTGGTTTTTTCAGCTCTATTATATCAGTTTGATTGTTTCCTATAATGGTCATTTTGTCTATCAACTCCCATATTAATTTATTGTAATTCTCAGATTCCTTGAATTGGGTTTTAACTTTCTCCTGAATCTCAGTAATCTCCATTCCTATCTGTATTCTGAATTCTGTTTCAGTCATTTCAACCATTTCAGCCTGGTTAAGAACACTTGCTAGAGAACTAGTATGGTCATTTGGAGGAAAGGAGACTCTCTGGCTTTTTGCATTGCCAGAGTTTTTGCACTGGTTCTTTCTCGTTTGTGTAAGCTGATATTCCTTTAATTGCCATGTAATTTGAGTACAGTCAGTAGATCCTTTTTCTGGATGTTTTCAAACGGTCAAGGCTTTGTGCAGGGTCCTTATTTGTAGCTGAATTTTTGTCCTTGGTTTCACAGGGGTGCACATTAGCAAAGCATTTTTGGTGTCAAATTTTGGGCTGCAATCCAGTAGACAGTGTTTAGGCATAATAGTTAGTAGGGAGGTTCTTGCTCAGCCACCTGGGTTCTCTGTATTACCTCATGATTGCAGCCACGCTCCCTCTCAGTGCTCTGAAACCGTGGGCTCCTCTCTCATTTGAGTGCTGTCTGCATATCTTGGCTTAGCACTCTTGAGCTGCACACTACAGCTCTGGGGTGAGCTTACACTTTATGTTCCCTCCACAGCTTGGGGGCAGTAGGGGAAGGGATGTTGGTAGAGGTTGTGGCAGAGGGTCCTTTACTTGTCTCTTGGGGATCCACCACAGAGAAATGCAGAGCCACTATAAATAACTGTGGCTGGCCCAGGGTGGGACGCCTTCTCTGTGGGTCCAAGCTGGGGGCACTCTGCCTGGTGATGAACATGGGGCATAGAGGGGTCATGAAGACAACTGGCCTCTTCTCCTTATGGTCACTGCAGCTTGCGGGAGGTGTGCTTAAAGCACTAAGGGTCTTTGCCCCTTCCCCAGTCCAAGGGTAACAATAGCAGTGCCATTGCAGTGGTACTGGCAGAGGGGCTTTCAGTTGTCTCTGCGAGTTCTACCTCAGAGAAATGCAGAGTCACTGCTAACAGAAATGTTCAGCGAGAGGGTAGAGTGGCTGCATTGCTGCCTGAGTCAGGATCTCTGCTTGGTGAAGAGCCAGGGGTTGATGGTTCTCAGAGAGAAGAGACAGAGCTCCTCTCCATATAGTGACTGTGGCATGCTGGAAGTGCAAGGGAAGCCCTTACACTTGCAAGTGGTTCAGCAGGAGCAGAACCATTGCTATGTTAGTGGCAGAGAGGCTGTTGGTTGCCTCTGGGGGCCCCTTCCCAGGGAATCACAGAGCTACTACCAGCGGGTAAGCTCAGCCAGGGGTGAGAGAACTGTTCTGTGGTCCCAAGTTGGGACCTCTGCATGGTGAAGAGTTGGGTATGGAAGCATACAGGGAAGAGAGATTGGACTCCTCTCTGTATGGCAGCTGCAGTGTGGTGGAGGTTCCAGCATAGCAACTAGGCCTTTTGCTCCTTCTCCAGTCCAAGGGTGGTTAAGGAAGTACTATAGCAGCTGCAATGGGAGAGGGGCTATGGGTTGTCTGTGTGATTACCTCTTCAGAGAAATGCAGAGCCATCTCTGACTAAAGTGTTCGGGTAAGGGCAGGGTAGTTGTGCTAGAGTCCTAGATCAGGAAGCCCTGACCAGTGAAGAGAAGTGGGAACAGAGACCCCATGTGGAAAACAGTCTGGCCAGTTTTCCATGGGACAGCTTTGCTGTGCTGGGGAATCTGTGCCAATTCCTAATCACCGTGCTCCATCCAGGGCCTGAGGGAAACAATGGTGAGGGTTGTAGGACAGCAAGAATGGCCACCTGCCTCTCTGGGAACTCTGTCCCAGGGAAGTTCAGAGCTGCTACCAGCCTGAGAGCCTAGTCTAGGGGTGGCTGGAGTCCTAGTTTGGGAGGCTCTGCCCAGTGAGGACAAGCAGAAATGGGGACCTGCATTGAAAACAGTCTGGTCACTTTTCTGTGGGGTGGCTTCACTGTGCTAGGGATCCACCCCAATCCCTAATTACCATGCTCACTCCTGAGCCTGAGGGCAACAGTGGTGAGGGGTATGCCAGAGCAAAAATAGCAGCCTGCCACTCCCTCTGGGAACTCTGTCTCAAAGAAGTTCAGAGCTGCTACCAGTTTGAGAGCGCAGGTGAGGCAGGAGTGGGCACACTATGGTCCCAGTCAAGAGGGCTTTTTCCCAGGAGGGCCAGTAGAGGCACACTCTGCAGTCTGTCATGGCTCAGACCCCAGGATTTGGCTCCTTTCTTCAGGGTATGCAAGGGAGTCTGACCTCTCCCATAGCTGGAACTACTAATACTGGGATGTCTGGGGATCCAAGGCACCTGGGACTCCATGTGTGCCTGAGTGGTGGCCTTGCCCAGAATCCATGTAGCTCTCCATGTCAGTCTGGAGGCTTTGGTGTGGGGACTCATGAGGGAATCTCCTGAGCCCAGGGTTGCAAAGCTCCATGGCAGAAGTGTGGGTCCCTGGGGACTCTCACTCACTTATCATTTCCCTATTATAGAGGGACCTACCCTGGCTTTGTGCCACTCCTGGGTGTGCAGTTGTCCTGTCTTGCTCCTCTGTCTTCTCCATGAGTCGAATTATTTCCTTGATTAATCCCAATGAGTCCACTTGGACGTTCCAGTAGAAGAGGTTGTATTTACTCACAATTGTTTCTTCTCTCAGTGAGAACAGTGCACACTAGTTGCTTCTAGTCAGCCATCTTGGCTCCTCTCAAGTGCTTTTTTTCTTTTCCTTTCTCTGTCTTGTCTTCTGTGAATTCTATAATGTGCATATTGGTATGCTTGATAGTGTCCCATAAGTCCCTTTGTGTCTTCTCATTTTTCATTCTTTTTTCTTTCTTCTCCTCAGTCTGGATAATTTTATTTTACCTATCTTTAAGTGCACCTATTCTTCAGAAGTTAAATCTCTGCTTAACCCTTCTAGTGATTTTTTCATTTTGTTTGTTGTACTTTTTAGCTCCAAAATTTATAGTTGGTTTCTTTTTATAATTTATATCTCTTCATTTGATATTTCCTACTTGTTCACACATTATTCTTCTGATTTCCTTTTTTTTGTCCATGGTTCCCTTCACTTCTTTGAGCATATTTAATATTTAAGATATTAAAGTATTTGTCTCGTAAGTCCAATGTAAGAACATCCTTGAAAATAACTTTTCTCATTTTATCTTTTTAAGTAAGTAGGCTATAACTTTCTCTTTTTATTTTTGTTGATTTGGTTGTTGTTGTTTAGAAATGTACCCTCTGACTATTTTAATGTATTAATAGTATTAATAGTAATAATATATTAATAGTAACTCTAGCCGGGCGCGGTGGCTCAAGCCTGTAATCCCAGCACTTTGGGAGGCCAAGACGGGCGGATCACGAGGTCAGGAGATCGAGACCATCCTGGCTAACACGGTGAAACCCCGTCTCTACTAAAAATACAAAAAAACTTAGCCGGGTGTGGCGGTGGGCGCCTGTAGTCCCAGCTACTCGGGAGGCTGAGGCAGGAGAATGGCGTGAACCCGGGAGGCGGAGCTTGCAGTGAGCTGAGATTCGGCCACTGCACTTCAGCCTGGGTGACAGAGCAAGACTCCATCTCAAAAAAAAAATAGTAACTCTAGAAATCAGATTTTTCTCCCTCTACAGGATTGTTCTTTTCTTATTGAAGGTTGCAGTCATTCATTTGTTTATTACGTTTCCAAACTATTTTTGTAAAGACTATTCCTTTTTTTCCTCTGTGGTCACTGAAGTCTCTCTTCTGTTATCTGTGCAGTCAACCTGTCACCTAAGATATTTCCTTGAATGCTTTGACTCAAGGGAAGAAGAAAGGTGTCTGACTCTAAATTCTTTCAACAGATGCTTCTAGGGAAGTAGCTTACTCTGAGGGTGTTGAAACAAAGTCCAGCTTCTGTGTAGGTTTCTCAGTGAACCACCAGGCAGATTCAAACCTAAACCTCCAATTATTGGAGGACAAGGTTTTCATTGTTCACCTTGACACAGGCAGACTACATCAGGAACTTTGGCCACTGTTTCCATGGCCATTTGCCCTGGGGCCGGGAGCTGGTTGTTGCAACACAAAATGCTGAAATTCACCCATATTCACCAGCCCCTTTCTTTCATCAAACACTCTTGTTGACGCGTCAAGTTTTCAACTAAACTTGAGGTCTAAAATAGTTGATTCTCACAGTCTTGAGAGCTTAGTAGTTGTTTTGGTGGAGGGACTGATTCCTGAGCTGCCTACTCTGATATCTTTTGTGTCATCACTCCTAGAAATCCTAACAAATTTGATCATATATTATCTTTCTGATAACAATAAAAACCCACATACCTGGTTGTACATAAATTCCTTTAATTTAGGTCAGATGTTTTATGAAAATAGTTAATCCTTGGGTGGCTTTTCATTTTTTGCCATAAGTATTATCTCACCTTTATTTTTCCCTTTTAACATGGTCAAATATTAAACTCTGCTTCTGTAACACATGCTCCAAAGAAACTTTAAATATTCTGGGAAGGAAGAAAAATCTTTAATCTGATGGTTCAACCTCATTTCTTTTTTATATCACCTCTACAAGTACCCACCAATCTTCTATTTAAACATCTCAGGGCTTGGAGTTTATATTATTATCAACATTATTCCATTCCATATTTTAGAGCCTTTGATTGTTGTAATGATCTACTCTGTATGAAGTTGACACTTTCCCCCTACTACTTTGGTACTAGTTTATTTATGAAGTAATCACAAAATAAACCTGAACTTCTACCACATAACAGAAATGGATATTTGTAAATGGTTGTTCTCTGGGTTGTCTGAACTAAGTGTTCTTAGTCTTTTCCATTTTTTTTTTCACATAAACAAAGTTTTAATCAAACTGCTCAGGTAATAGCTTATTTATGGACATTTTCATCCTGGGAAAATTATTCCTAAAACAGAAACTCAGTACTCCAAAAACATCTGACAAGCTTCAGATTGATCATTCCAGAATCTACTAAAAAGAAATAATTACAATCCATCTTTATTTTCTTCATGAACTCACTGTGGCCTCTTCCATTTAGATACTAATAAGCCCATTACAAAATGGGTTTTGTAATTAGTATACAAAACCATTTTGTAACGCGTTTATTAGTATCTAGTTCTTTAGATAGATAGATAGATAGATATAACAGAAACTTTAGAAAATAGAATAAAATGGATTCTTACACTACTCTAATAATACTATTATGATTTTTCAATGTTTCTTCTTGTGCTGTATTGTGTAAGTATAATATCTTAAGGGTTTTAAAGTTTTAGTGATGAACTCAGGAAGAAAAGAATCTATATTCTCACCATTATAACATAATTAGCATTTAGAGTAAAATTAATACAAATTTTGGGCTAAATGTTTTTTTTTTAAAGCATTTTTAATGCAATTAGCATATATGCAATTTCATATACCACTTTTTAATATTATATGAAAATTCACTTATGTGATTACATGGTATTTTAACTATCATTTTCAGATTTTGTTACAATTTCCCTGAAGGTGCTGTATTTAATCTTGATGTAATATTTTTATACATCTTTATATTTAAAATTTTGTATTAATTTAGGTTTACTTATATAAGTTAGAAAATTGAAAAGAATGGGCTAAACACCATGAATTTTGAAATCAGGTAGATATTGCTATCTTCCAAAAACAAGTTACATAAACTCACATTGCTGTTTTTATGCCTACTTCACTTTGTACTTTTTAACATCATTTTTCATCGTCTTTTATTAGGTTGGTGCAAAAATAATTGCAGTTTTTTCTGCAAGGAATGGCAAAAACCACAATCACTTTTGCACCAACCTAACAGTTTGATAAGCCACAAAGTCATTTATTTTTTACTTTGCAGTTCTCTAATTACAGTTGATTTAAGTTTTTAACTCTCCATGTTTGTTACTATTGTCTTTCTTCTTCTATGAATTACCTATTTATGCTATTTGTCAGTTTATTGATATTTTATCTTTTCATCTATCTTGAGAATCTTTTTGAAAGTAATATTAACTTTAATTTTCACTCCAAATCTTTTAAATCTTGAGTTGCTTCATTTTCTTTTCATTTACAGAAGTTCAACTATCTGTGTATGTCTACATTTTCTATTTATTCTGTTATTTTATGCTTAAATTGTTCCTCCCAAATGTTCCATACCATTTTTTCTAGCCTGTCTATGGATTGCTATTTTGCATTTATTTAATTACCTTCAAATTTACTTTGCAATTTTAATGAGATTCTGTTCTTATTTTTCAATGACACTGAATATTTATTTATAACAGTTGTGTTGACATCCTTTGTCCTCATCTCTTTCTTCCTGGATAACAGGAAACCATCTCTCCATTCATTGAAGGTCTGAGTCTCACAGTGTTCTTAGGTCCACATGATACCATTCTTTCAACTTTGCCAACTAGTCTTCAAGGGCAAGACCCCTGAAAGATACTGCTAAAGTCTCTGACAAAATACTTTCAGTTCTATCAAACAAATTTTCTTTCATGGGAAATATGAGTACTTTCTGGAGAGCTGGATCATGTAATAACTGTGAATTTGGTGGTGATTATTGTGTTTGTTTTTTGTTTCACACTCAGGCTTTGTTTCTTAGTCTCTTAATTTTCCCAAACAGTTATTTCTGTCATGATGTTTATCCTTTCCCCATCAGTTATTTATTGGCTATTAAACGTGTGTGTTTACTTGTAAACCTGGTTCAACGTGTGAGGCTGAAATCAAATTCTGTCTAACTAGGCTTCTGAGCCTGTGAAAATCAGGAGATCTACTTAATGGTGAGAAATAAAAGACATCTCTTAACTCTATCAATCAGGTTATTTTTAACTGAATTTTAATTCTAATTTTGCCCAAATACCCAATAAAATAGTCTTAAAAGACCCCAAATTAGACCTAAAATTTTCATCTTACTCTCAAAACAAAGTATTTTCAACTTGTATATTTAAGTAACTAATCACAGTATAGTTAAGGAAAATGAATAAAATCTTGATTTCTCGAATGAAAAAGATCTAGGTTTGAATCTTCTCTCTCTCACTTACCAGTTCTGTGACTCTGGGCTAAGAGACTTAACTTTTCCAGATTTGAGTAATAACTTACATTTAATTTACTCTGAGGATTAAAGGGAGAAGATTCTTTAAGTTCTTAGCAAGGTAACTGGTGTCTTATAAACATCCTGCTTAGTCTTGGGTATTATTATTTCATCTATTAACATACATATAATATGTATAACGCAATATAACAATTTTCAAATTTGTTGAAATGGGCAGTTGGGAAGTGGGAGTTTGCATCCTAAGGCAAACCTTGACATAGTAACGAAAAATATCGGAAATCATAGGTCTAGTAATTTAAGCCTCTAAATATATTTCTAAACAACAATCTGTTATATTTAGGAAAAATAACTATTTCCATAAAAATCCTACTAAATAGGTAATAATTTCCCCCATTTAACAGATGAGTAAATTGATGTTCATAGAATTTAGTTTGTTAAGTTTATTCAGCTGAGAAATAGCTAAATGGAAGTTTAAATCCAATTTTATCAAATCACTTTTACTAACTAGCTCTAGCTTTTGAATAGTTTTTATTGAAGAAGCAATTTATATAACGTCAATAATTTTTATTTTAAAGTATTCTAAGTAAATCAAGAGCAATTCATAATATCTTCCCATGTATGAAGTTAGATTCTATGGCAGAAATATAGTACTTTTTAAATGTTATAATTTAAATAATAGGCTACTTCAGGCCCCTATAAGACACCCATAATTTAAGTATTAGGTTACCTCAGCATCCTATAAAACACAGTACTGTTTCAATAAAAAGTGTGTCTACTATCCATATTGAGGATGGAAAGAAGTTATTATCTTTTGTTGCAGAGACAAGGGAGGTGAATCCCACTCATCATTTATGCTGTTGATTCGCTTTCCTATAATATTCTCAGCTTTTACCCAGTGAAAATGCTTATTTCCTAGCCTAGAGGCCAACAGGGTAGGGAGTAAAGCAAGGATTTAACTGAATGTGGGAGGTTAGCGTTCCTGAACGGGAGAGAACTGAAGTTCTTCGGAAGAAATGGTCCATCCCCTCCATCAGTTGTGGTAAGCGGAGACTACAACAAACTCAGCAGCCATCCTGTATTAGTCAGGGTTCTCTGGAGGAACAGAACTCATAGGATATATGTATATATGAAAGGGAGTTTATTAGGGAGAATTGGCTCCCATGAGCACAAAGTGAAATCCCATGATAGGGATAGGCTGTCTGCAAGCAGGGGAACAAAGAAGCCATTGGCTCAGTCCAAGTCCAAAAGCCTCAAAAGCAGTAAAGCTAACAGTGAGAGCCCCCAGCAATCCACTGTTGTAAGTCCAAGAGTGCAAAGGCCAAAGAAATTATAGTCTGATGTCCGAGGGCAGGAAGCATCAAGCACGGGAGAAAGATGGAAGTCACAAGACTCAGTAAGCCAGCTTATCCTCTTCTTCCGCCTGCTTTGTTCTAGCCATGCTGGCAGCCAACTGGATGGCGCCCACCCATAATGAGGGTGGGTCTTCCTCTCCCCGTCCACCTACTCAAATGTCAGTCTCCTCTGGCAACACTCTCACAGACACACCCAGAAACCTTACCAGCTATCTAGGCATCCTTCCATCCAATTCAATTAACACCTAATATTAACCATCACATATCTCAACCCTCTTTTCCTGCCCATCATTTACTACATCAGCTAAAAATTCAATATACTGTCTTTCCCAGTACATTTTTTAGCTAGGGTATCCATGATGAAGCCCAGTGAGATATAAAAAGAGCTCTGCTGGAGGATTTTATTAAGGATTTTTCTTTTCCTTGATAAGCAAGAAGAAAAATAAACATGAAAAGAAAAAAAAAAAAAACTTGCTTGCTGTCTTTGGGCATGATCACATGAGAATATGGTCATGCATCAACAGGATGCTTGTTGCTTTGAAAAGACACCTTGTGACTATGGGAGAAGGTCCAAAAGAACACCAGTGACATGAACAAAGCACACGGTATTGTTGAACTGCTAAGCACCCTGCCTCCAGATTCTTCCTTATGTGAGCCGTCTTTATTGTGAAAGCAAGTACTAGTTTTTTTTTCTTGTTTGCATTTGAAAACACCTTAAGTGAAGCAGGAATCTCCTGGAGATTCTTCATTTTCTTAGCACAGTTTTTATTTTTTTTACTTATTATTATTAGAGATTCAGGGTTACATGTGAAGGTTTGTTACATGGTTGTACGGTGGAATGGTGAAGTTTGGGCTTCTAGTATATCACCCAGATAGTGAACATTGTACTCAACTTTGTACTCAAAGTTCAGCCCCCCAACCATCCCATTTTTGGAGTTCCTAGTATCTATTATTTTCACCTTTATGTCCGTAAGTACCCACTTTTTAGCTCACACTTATAAGTGAGTACCTGTGGCATTTGATTTTCTGTTTCTGAGGCACTGTTTTTCTTATCAGACCCTTTCCCCATTCTAATTGATCTGGCTGCTTCCCTTTACACTACCCCAAATCAATTGCTGTGATAGTAGAATGTTTCCACATCAGCTCAGTAAAAAACTGTTAGACAATATATATTTTCCTTTCAAACTCCCCTGCCCTTGGACTAAAGGAGAGATGTGAGAGATGTATCATCTTCCAAAAGCGCTATTGTTTACCAACTCTGGAAATCAGAACTTTCCTCATAATTGAGAGCTGGATGGAATTCATCCATTGTGGAATTCATCAATTCCACATATCTCTCTGTAGCAATACATAAATGCAATGTCAATATATGTATTTTGGGGTGTAGTGGTAGGCATTTTACTCAGGAACTAGAAACTTTACCCTAGTTCAATAGTTGTCAAACACACAAAAAAAGAATTAACTAGGTAAGACGTCTTCCCATGCTATGAAATGATAAAAACTTATTAACTACTAAACAGATAACTCATGTATGAATGTATATGTATTCAACATGTATTTAGTATACATAAAGCAAAGTACATATTCTATGAAGAGAGGATTAGTTCCAGATTGAGTTCATGATAAAAGTGACCATACCATATTCTAGAATGTAAAGGTATTATAAAATTTCAGGTAAAACAATTTGAAGGTACCTTACCTATGAGCATTTTGCTATTTAATCAGTTCACGGCATTATTACAAAGTATACACAAGCACATCTTTTGACTTTTCTCTCTCGTTTTTTGTTGATACACAAGGATATGGGAGGATTTTTATTCACCAAAATCATTCTTTGATCAGTTAACAGAGGGATTAGGTTATGCTTCCTAAAGAGAGCCATGTCATAAAAGTTTTGTGCCAGGGGTGTGGTCTTGGGTACAGTGGTGGTATTTATAAAAGTGTCAGGGGAACTGCTCCCAGAGAGAGAATGTGGTGTTTGAGACAGTCAGATGTCTGTGCTGTTGCTGAACTTGGTGTAAAACCCTCCCCCTCTCTTGTCTCCCTGGCATATAAAAATATAAAGTAGAAATAAAAGATCATCATGGCTGACATGATGTGATGAACTGCTTGTAACAGGCATAGGAGAAGATGCAGGGACAGAACCCATCTGGCCAGTTTGGAACACTTTCTACATGGCAGAATCACTTGGAATCCAAATAAAGAAGGGTTTGTGTACTGTGGGAAGAAGAGGAGAAGCCTAAAGGAAGCAGATTATTGAAAGGTCACAGTCACATCTAAATACGTGCAACATTTGCAGGTTAGAGCTTGAAAAAATACAAGCTAGAATCAGGCCGAGTTCAGGGTAACAGAAGTAGCTGCACAGATATATGACCTGTTTTGTTTTGTTTTGTTTTTCACTACAGCATAAAAACAGAAGAAGGAACTATTGCACTTGAAGTAGGTATCCTGGTCTATTCCAATGGGAATATAATTCTCAGAGTAAAAGAGGGCATATTTTATTTAAAATTGACAACTAAGAAGAGTTATTATTGAATATATACAAAAATATAAGAACAAAAGTAAAAATAAACACTTTCTAACAGATAATAAAGACACATCAAGAAAACACAGCCATGAAAAGATGAATGGCAGAGCCACATATTTTAAAACAAGGTAAAATAAACAAATGATAAAAGATTTTTTTTAAAGGTATAAATCTAAATTAGATAACAATGATATAGTTAGGCAATGGGTAAATAATATAAAGATGATATGATGACAGAATGTAGAAAAGAATTATGTGGTGCATAATGATGTTCTGGTCAACGGCAGACCACATGTATGACAACGGTCACATAAGATTATCATACAGATGAAAAATTCCTTTCACCCAGTGATGTCCTAGCTATGGTAACTTTGTAGGGAAATGTATTACTAAGTGTCTGTTGTGATGCTGGTGTAAACAATCATATTCTGCTGCCTGTTGTATGAGTATAGCATATCCAGAGATTCAACTTCTTCCTCATTTACTCTTGGGAAGGTGTATGTGTCCAGGAATTTATCAATTTCTTCTACATTTCCTAGTTTATTTGCATAGAGGTGTTTATAGTATTCTCTGATGGTAATTAATAGCCTACCAACCAAAAAAACGTCCAGAAACAGATGGATTCAAAGCTGAATTCTATCAGAGGTGCAAAGAGGAGCTGGTACTATTCCTTCTGAAACTATTCCAATCAACGGAAAAAGAGGGAATCCTCCCTAACTCGTTTTATGAGGCCAGCATCATCCTGATACTAAAGCCTGGCAGAGACACACAAACAAAGAGAATGTTAGACCAATATCCCTGATGAACAAAATCCTCAATAAAATACTGGTAAACCGAATCAAGCAGCACATCAAAAAGCTTATTCACCACAATGAAGTAGGTTTTATCCCTAGGATGCAAAGCTGTCTCAACATATGCAAATCAATAAACGTAATCCATCACATAAGCAGATCCAGCAACAAAAAACACATGATTATCTCAATCGATGCAGAAAAGGCCTTCGACAAAATTCAACAGCCTCTCATGCTAAAAACTCTCAATAAACTAGGTATTGATGGAACGTATCTCAAAATAATAAGAACTACTTATGACAAACCCACAGCTAAAATCATACTGAATGGGCAAAAACTGGAAGCATTCCCCTTGAAAACTGGCACAAAACAAGGATGCCCTCTCGCACCACTCCTATTCAACACGCTGTTGGCAGTTCTGGCCAGGGCAATCAGGCAAGAGAAAGAAATCAAGGGTATTCAATTAGGAAAATAGGAAGTCAAATTGTCCCTGTTTGCAGATGACATGATTGTATATTTAGAAAACCCCACTGTCTCAGCCCAAAACCTCCTTAAGCTGATGAACAACTTCAGCAAAGTCTCAGGATACAAAATCGATGTGCAAGAGTCACACGCAGTCCTATACACCAACAACAGACAAACAGCCAAATCATGAGTGAACTCCCATTCACAATTGCTACAGAGGGAATAAAATACCAAGGAGTCCAACTAACAAAGGATGTGAAGGACCTCTTCAAGAAGAATTACAAACCACTGCATAACAAAATAAAAGAGGACACAAACAAATGGAAGAACATTCCATGCTCATGGATAGGAAGAATCAATATCATGAAAATGGCCACACTACCCAAGGTAATTTATAGATTCAAGGCCATCCCCATCAAGCTACCAGTGACTTTCTTCACAGAATTGGAAAAAACTACTTTAAAGTTCCTATGGAACCAAAAAACAGCCTGCATTGCTAAGATGATCCTAAGGAAAAAGAACGAAGCTGGAGGCATCATGCTAACTGACTTCAAACTATACTACAAGGCTACAGTAACCAAAACAGCATGGTACTGGTACCAAAACAGATATATAGACCAATGGAACAGAACAGAGGCCTCAGAAATAAAACCACACATCTACAACCATCCAATCTTTGACAAACCTGGCAAAAAGAAGCAATGGGGAAAGGATTCCCTATTTAATAAATGGTTCTGGGAACACTGGCTAGTCATATGTAGAAAGCTGAAACTGGATCCCTTTCTTACACCTTATACAAAAATTAACTCAAGATGGATTAAAGACTTAAATGTTAGACCTAAAACCATAAAAACCCTAGAGGAAATCCTAGGCAATACCATTCAGGACATAGGCATGGGCAAGGACTTCATGACTAAAACACCAAAAGCAATGGCAACAAAAGCCAAAATTGACAAATAGGATCTGATTCAACTAAAGGGCTTCTGCACAGCAAAAGAAACCACCATCAGAGTGAACAGGCAACCTGCAGAATGGGAGAAAATGTTTGCAATCTACCCATCTGACAAAGAGCTAATATCCAGAATCTACAAAGAACTCAAACAAATTTACAAGAAAAAAACAAACAAACCCATCAAAAAGTGGGCAAAGGATATGAACAGACACTTCTCAAAAGAAGACATTTATTCAGCTAACAGACACATGAAAAAATGTGCATCATCACTAACCATCAGAGAAATGCAAATCAAAACCACAATGTGATACCATCTCATGCCAGTTAGAATGGTGATCATCAAAAAGTCAGGAAACAACAGATGATGGAGAAGATGTGGAGAAATAGAGAACACTTTTACACTGTTGGTGGGAGTGTAAATTACTTCAACCATTGTGGAAGACAACGTGGCAATTCCTCAAGGATCTAGAACTAGAAATACCATTTGACTCAGTGACTCCATTACTGGGTAGATACCCAGAGGATTATAAACCATGCTACTATAAAGACACATGCATACATATGTTTATTGTGGCACTATTAAGAATAGCAAAGACTTGGAGCCAACCCAAATATCCATCAATGATAGACTGGATTAAGAAAATCTGGCACATATACACCATGGAGTACTATGCAGCCATAAAAAAGGATGAGTTCATGCCCTTTGCAGGGACATGGATGAAGCTGGAAACCATCATTCTGAGCAAACTATCACAAGGACAGAAAACCAAACACTGCATGTTCTCACTCATAGGTGGGAATTGAACTATGAGAACACAGGACACAGGGTGGGGAACATCACACACCAGGGCCTGTCATGGGGTAGGGGGCGGGGGAGGGGTAGCATTAGGAAATATACTTAATGTAAATGACAAGTAGATGAGTGTAGCAAATCAACATGGCACATGGATACGTATGTATCAAACCTACACGTTGTGCACATGTACCTTAGAACTTAAAGTATAATAAAAATTAAAAATAAATAAATAAATATCTCCAATACTAGGATGGAATACATATGGATGGCATGTACTAGATTGTCCTACATTTTATGTTTATTTGGATTTGCTTTTACTTGTAAAATTATTCTTTTCTGAATAAACTGCATACAATTCAAAAAAATAAAATAAAACTATAGTATAACCAACTATGTACAACACAGAATACTTGATAATGTCAATAAAAAACTGTTGCTGGTTTATGCATTTAACATATTGTACTTTTAATTATTTTAAAAGGTACTGTATTTATATAAAAAAGAATTGTACAAGAGTCTCAGGCAAGGCCTTCAGGAGGTATTCCAGAAGAAGGCATTGTTATCACAGGAGATGACACCTCCATGTGTTACTGTCCCTGAAGATCCTCCAGTGGAAGAAGATGTGGAGGTGGAAAACAGTAATATTGATGATCCTGACTCTGTGAAGTCCTTGGTTAATGTGTGTGTTGTACCTTAGTTTTCAACTAAAAATTTTAAGAAGTAAAAAATATTAAAAATAAAAAGCTTATAGAATAAGGCTACAAAGGAAATATTTTTGTACAGCCATAGATGTATTTAAGCTGCATTATTATAAAATAGTCAACAAATTAAAATTTAAACCTTTATAAAGTGAAAAAGTTACAGTAAGCTAAGATTAATTTATTACTGGAGAAAGTAATTTTTAAATAATAAATTTAGTGTAGCCTGGGTTTACCATGCTTATTGTCTATAATTGAATACAGTAATGTTCTAGGCTTTCACATTCACTCATCTCACTCACTCACTGACACACACAAACCAACTTCCAATCCTATAGACTCTATTCATGGTAATTGCCCTATACAGGTATACCACTTTTTAAAATCCTTTATACCATATTTTACTGTACTTTTAAATTTAGATGTACAAATACTTACCATTGGGTTACAATTGCCTGTAGTATTCAGTACAGTAACATGTTGTACAGGTTTGTAGCTCAGAAGCAATAGGCTATACCACCTAGGTTTGTGTTAATACACTCTATGATGTTCCCACTATCACAGAGTCACCTAAGGACACATTTATAAGCATATATCCCAGTGGTTAAGTGACATATGACTATATACATAAAAATTCTGGTCTTGATCTCATAAGTGTTTCTCTTTCATAGCCTAGTAATTTTATATTTTTATCCTCTTTTAATATTTTTTAAAATGTTTAATGTTTGTGGGTATGTAGTGTGTGTGTGTGTGTATATATATATATTTATGGGGTACATGAGAAGTTTTGATAGATACAGGCATGCAATGCACAATAATCATATCATGGAAAATGGGGTATTCATGCCTTCAATTATTTATCCTTTGTGTTACAAACACTCCAATTATACTCTGTTATTTTAAAATGTAAAATTACTATTGACTATAGTCACCCTGTTGTGGATATCAAATACTAGGCCTTATTCACTCATTATATATATTTTTGGTACCCGTTAACCATCCCCATCTCTCCCCTAAATCCCCACTACACTTCCCCACCTCTAGTAACCATCCTTCTACTCTCTGTTTCATGGGTTCAATTGTTTCGATCTTTAGATCTTGCAAGTAAATGAGAACATGCAATGTTTGTCTTTACGTGCCTGGTTTCTTTCACTTAACGTGACCTCCAGTTCCATCCATGTTGTTGCAAATGATTTAATCTTTTTGTTTGTTTGTTTGTTTGAGACGGAGTCTCACTCTGTCGCCCAGGCTGGAGAGCAGTGGGGCGATCTCAGCTCACTGCAACCTCTGCCACCCAGGTTCAAGTGATTCTCCTGCCTCAGCCTCCTGAGTAGCTGGGATTACAGGCACATCCCATAATGCCCAGCTAATTTTTGTGTTTTGCTAGAGATGGGGTTTAGCCATGTTGGCCAGGCTGGTTACAAACTCCTGATCTCAGGTGATCCCTCCGCCTCAGCCTCCCAAAGTGCTGGGGTACAGGTATGAGCCACTGCACCGGGCCAGAATCTTATTCTTTTTAATGGCTGAATAGTACTCCACTTTGTGTAAGTACCACATACTCCTTATCCATTCATTTTTTTGATGGGCACTTAGGTTGCTTCCAAATCTTAGCTATCATGAACAGAGCTGCAACAAACATGGAGTGTAGATATTTATTTGATATACTGATTTCCTTTCTTTTGGGTATACACTGAGCAGTAGGATTGCTAGATTGTATGAAAGCCCTATTTTTAGTTTTTTAGAAACCTCCAAACTGTTCTCCATAGTGAATGTACTAATTTATCTTACTAACAACACTGTATGAGGGTTCCCATTTCTCTACATCTTCTCTAGCATTTGTTATTGCTTGTGTTATGGATATAAGCCATTTTAACTGGGGCGAGATTATATCTCATTTTAGTTTTGATTTGCATTTATCAGATGATCAGTGATGAACACCTTTTCATATGCGTGAATGTCATTTGTGTGTCTTTTGAGAAGCATGTATTCAAAATCTTTTGCCCATTTTTAAAACAGGTCATTAGATTTTTTTCCCCCAAAGAGTCGGTTGTGCTCCTTATATATTCTGGTTATTAATCTCTTAACAGACAGGTAGTTTGCAAATACTTTCTCCCATTCTGTAGGTTGCCTCTTCGCTTCGCTGATTGTTTCCTTTGACATGCAGAAGCTTTTTAACTTGATGTGATCCCACTTGTCTATTTTTGCTTTAGTTGCCTGTGCTTGTAGTGTATTACTCAAGAATCTTTGACCAGACCAATGTCCTGGAGAGTTTCCTCAATGTTTCATTGCAGTTGTTTCATTGTTTGAGGTCCTAATTTAAGTCTTTAATTCATTTTGATTTTTGTATATGGTGAGAGATAGGGATCTAGTTTCATTTTTCTGCATATGGATATTGAGTTTTCCCAGCATCATTTATTGACGAGACTCTCTCTTCTCCAGGTTATATTCTTGGCCCTTTTGTTGAAAAGGAATTCACTGTAGGTGTGGATTTGTTTCTGGGATTTCTATTCTGTTCCATTAATTTGTGTATCTGTTTTTATGCCAACACCATGTCATTTTGGTTACTATAGCTCTGTAGTATAATTTGAAGTCAGATAATTTGATTCCTCCAGTTTTGCTCTTTTTGCTTAGGATATGTTTGGCTTTTCCGAGTTGTTTGTGGTCTCATATACATTTTAGAATTTTTTTTCTATTTCTGTGAAGAATGTCATGTCATTGGTATTTTCTTTTTCTTTTTTTTTCTTTTTGAGTTGGAGTCTCACTGTGTCCCCCAGGCTGTAGTGCAGTGGCACAATCTTGGCTCACTGCAAGCTCCACTTCCCAGGTTCACGTCATTCTCCTGCCTCAGACTTCCGAGTAGCTGGGACTACAGGAGCCTGCCACCATGCCTGGCTAATTTTTTGTATTTTTAGTAGAGATGGGGTTTCACCATGTTAGCCAGGATGGTCTCAATCTCATGACCTCGTGATCTGCCTGCCTCGGCCTCCCAAAGTGCTGGGATTAAGGTGTGAACCACCGCACGCGGCCATGTCATTGCCATTTTCATAAGGATTGCAGTGAGTCTGTAGATTGCTTTAGGTAGGATGAACATATTAACAATATTGATTCTTCCAATCCGAGAACATAAAATGTCTTTTTTTTTTTATGTCCTCTTCAATTTATTTCATAAATGTTTTATAGTTTTCATTATAGAGATCTTTCACTTCTTTGGCTTAGTTAATTTCTAGGTATTGAATTTTATCTGTGGCTAACTATAAATAAGATTAATTTTGTATTTCTTTTTCAGATTGTGCACTATTGCCATATAGAAATGCTATTGACTTTTGCATGTTGATTTTGTCTCCTGCAACCTTACTGAATTTGTTTATGAGTTCTAATAGTTTTGTGTGTGTGTGGAGTCTTTAGGTTTTTCCAAATATAAGATTATATCATCTGCAAACAAGGAACATTTGACATTTTCATTTCCAACTGGGTACCCTTTATGTCTTTCTCTTGTATGACTGCTCTAGCTAGGACTTTCAGTAGTAGCTTGAATAACAGTGGTGAAAGTGGGCATCCTTGCCATGTTCCAGGTCTTAGAGGACAGGATTTCAGTTTTCCCATATTCAATATGATACTAGCTGTGGGTCTGTTGTATATGGCTTTTATTATATTGAGCTGTGTTCCTTCTATGCTCAGTTTTTTGGGGGATTTTTATTATGAAGGGATGTTGAATTTTATCAAATGTTTTTTTCAGCATCAATTGAAATGAGCACATGGATTTTGGCCTTCATTCCGTTGATATGATGTATCACATTGATTGATTTCTGTATGTTGAACCATTCTTGCATCTCTGGAATAAATCCCACTTGAACATGATGAATGATCCTTTTAATGTATTGTTGAATTCAGTTTTCTAGTATTTTGTTGAGGAGTTTTACATCAATATATATTAGAGATGTTGGCCTGTAGTTTTCTTTTTTTGATGTGTCTTTGTCTGGTTTTGGTATTAGAGTAATATGGTCTTCGTAAAATGAGTTTGGAAGTATTCCCTCATTTATTTTTTGGATTAGTTTGAGCGGGATTGGTATCAATTCTACTTTAAATGTTTGGTAGAATTTAGTAGTAAAGTCCCTGGGCCCCAGGCTATTTTTTACTGGCTAACTTTTTGTTATGGCTTCAATCTCATTACTTGTTATTGGTGTGTTCAGGTTTTGGATTTCTTCCTGGTTCAATCTCGGTAGGTTGTATGTGTTTCAGAATTTCTCCATTTCTTCTAGATTTCCCAATTTATTGGCATATAGTTGCTCATACTAACCACTAACGATCCCTTCAATTTCTACAGTATCAATTGTTATGTGTTCTCTTTCATCTCTGATTTTATTTATTTAGATATTCTTTTATTCTTTTTCTGGCTAACAGGTTGTCAGTTTTGTTTAACTTTTCATAAAACTTTTTGTTTCATTGATCTTTTGTATTGTTTTCTTCATTTTGATTTATTTCTGTTCAAATTTTTATTATTTATTTTATTTTACTAATTGTGGGTTTGCTCTTTTCTAGTTCTTTAAGATGCATCATTAGGTTGTTAATTTGAAGTTTTTCTTCTTTTTTGATGTATCCACTTATATCTATAAAAGCCTCTCTTAGTACTGCTTTTACTGTATCCCATAGTTTTTGATATGTTGTGTTTAATTATTGTCTGTTTCCAGAAAATTTTCAATTTCCTTCTTAATTTCTATATTGACCCACTGGTTATTCGGGAGCATATAGTGTAATTTCTATGTGTTTGTATAGTTTCCAAAGTTCTTCTTGTATTGATTCCTAGTTTTATTCCATTGTGGTCAAATAATAGGCTTGATATTATTTTAATTTTTTGAGTGTTTTGAGAACTTGTTTTGTGACGTAGTATATACTCTATCCTTAAGCATGATCCAAGTGCTGAGGAAAAGAATGTGTATTCTGTAGCCATTGGGTGAAATCTTCTGTAAATATCTATTAGATCCATTTGATCTATAGTGCATATGAAGTCTGATATTTCTTTGCCGATTTTCTGTCTGGAAGATCTGTCCAATGCTGAAAGTGGGGTATTGGAAGTCTCTATCTATTATTGTATTAGAGTCTCTCTCTCTTTAGCTCTAATAGTATTTGCTTTACATATCTGCGTGCTCCAGTGTTGGGTGCATATATATTTAAAATTGTTATATCTTCTTGCTAAATTGACTCCTTCATAATTATATAGTGACCTTCTTTGTCTCATCTTACAGTTTTTGTCTTGAAATCTGTTTTGTCTGATGTGAGTATAGCTACTCTTGATCTTTTTTGGTTTCCATTGGCATGGAATATCTTTTTCCATCCCTTTATTTTTAGTCTATGTGTGTCTTTATAGGTGAAGTGTATTTCCTTTAGGCAATAGATCATTGGGTCTTGTTTTTTAATCCATTCAGCTAGTCTATGTCTTCTGAGAATTTAGTCCATATACATTAAATGTCATTATTGATAGGTCAGGACTTACTCCTGCCATTTTGTTGTTTGTTTTCTGGTTGTTTTGTGATCCCTTCCTTCGTTCGTTCTTTCCTGTCTTACTTTTAGTGAGGTGATTTTCACTGGGGACATAATTTACTTTCATGCTTTTCACTTTTTGTGTATCCATTTTATGTTTTTTGCGTGGAGGTCACCATTAGGCTTTCACATACTATCTTATAACCAATTGTTTGAAGCTGATAACAATACTGTTTGCAGAAACAAAGAAGCAAAAAGAAAAATAATAAAACTCTATGCTTAAATTCATCCCCCAGATTTTTGCTTTTTGTTGTTACTATTTATATCTTTTTTTTTTTTTTTTTTTTTTGAGACGGAGTCTCACTGTCTCCCAGGCTGTAGTGCAGTGGCGCAATCCCAGCTCACTACAAGCGCTGCCTCCCGGGTTCACGCCATTCTCCTGCCTCAGCCTCCCAAGTATCTGGGACTACCGGCACTTGCCACTACACCCAGCTAATTTTTTGTATTTTTAGTAGAGACGGGGTTTCACCATGTTAGCCAGGATGGTCTCAATCTCCTGACCTCAAGATCCACCCGCCTTGGCCTCCCAAAGTGCTGGGATTACAGGCGTGAGCCACCACGCCCGGCCTGTTGTTACTATTTATATCTTATTGTACTGGTTTGTGTCTTGAAAAGTTGTAGTTATTATTGCAGATTGGTTCATCATTTAGTCTTTGTACTTACCATAATAGTTTACACACCACAGTTACAGTGTTATAACATTCTATGTTTTTTTCTGTACTTACTATTACCCGTGAGTTTTGTACTTTCAGAAGGTTTATTAGTGCTCATTAACATCCTTTTCTTCCTGATTGAAATACTCCCTTTACCATTTCTTGTAGGATAGGTCTGGTGTTGATGAAATCCCTCAGTTTTTGTCTGGAAAAGTCTTAGTTCTCCTTCATGTTTGAAGGACATTTTCACCAGTTATCCTATTTTAGGGTAAAAGTTTTCTTTTCCTTCAGCACTTTAAAATATATCATACCACTCTCTCCTGGCCTGTAAGGTTGCCACTGAAATGTCTGCTGCCAGACATATTGGAGCTTCATTGTATACTATTTCTTTCTTTTCTATTGTTGTTTTTAGGATCCTTTCTTTATTCTTGACCTTTGGGAGTCTGATTATTAAATGCCTTGAGGTAGTCTTCTCGGGTTAAATCTACTTGGTTTTCTATAACCTTCTTGTACCTGGATGATATCTTTCTCTAGGTTTGGTAAGTTCTCTGTTATTATCCTTTTGAATTAACTTTCTACCCTTCCTCTCTCTCTCAACCTCCACTTTAAGGCCAATAACAATTAAATATGCCCTTTTGAGACTATTTTTAAGATCCTGTAGAAATGCTTTATTTTTTCTTATTATTTTATTCTTTTGTCTCCTCTGACAGTGTGTTTTCAAATAACCTGTGTTCATGCTATTTCTATCTTCTGCTTGATCAATTCTGCTATAAAAAGACTCTGATGCATTCTTCAGTATGCAAGTTGCATTTTTCAGCTCCAGAATTTCAGCTTCTTTTAAATTATTTCAATCTCTCTGTTAAATTTATGTAATAGAATTCTGTATTCCTTCTCTGTGTTACCTTGAATTTCTTTGAGTTTCCTCAACATAGCTGTTTTGAATTATCTGTCTGAAAGGTCACATATCTCTGTTTCTCTAGGATTGGTCCCTGCTTCCTTATTTAGTTCATTTGATGAGGTAGTATTCTCCTGGATTGTCTTGACACTTGTAGATGTCTGTGCCTGGGCACTGAAGAGTGAGCTATTTATTGTAGTCTTCAGAGCCTAGGCTTGTTTGTATTCAAAAGGACTTGAGTGTTGTGATCTAAGCTGTATCTGTTTTAGGAAAGACCCCAAATCCAGTAACTCTGTGGGTTTTACAGACTCATAGAGATACTACCTTGATGGTGTTGGACAAGATACAGAATAATTCTCTGAATTGCCAGGCAGAGACTCTTGTTCTCTTATCTTACTTTCTCCCAAACAAGTTGAGTCTCTCTGTCCCTTGTGAGCTACCTGAAGCTGGGGGCAGAGTGAAACAAACACCCCTGTGCACCACCCCTAGGACTGCGCCGAGTCTGACCTGAAGCCAGCACAACACATGGCACTGGAGTTCGACCAAGGCCTGCTATAACCACTTCCTGGCTACTGCCTGTGTTTGCTCAAGGTCCTGGTGCTCTATAATCAGCAGGTGGCAAAGCCAGACAGTCCTGTATCCTTCCCTTCAGGATGCTGAGTTCCCATTTGGGAGCCAGGGATTAGACTCAAAGCCTTAGAAGTCTAGCAGGCGTTCTATCATCCTGAAGCTGAACTAGCACTCAAACCACAGGTTGCAGTCTTTCTCACTCTTCCCGCCCCTTTCCAAAGGCATAGGAGCATCACTCCATGGCCACCACCACCTCAGATACATGGGGAATACTGCCAGACTACTGTTGATATTTCCTCAAGGCCCAAGGGCTCTTCGGTCAGCTTCTGGTGAATTCTGCCCGGCTTGGGACTCACCCTTTGGGGTAGTGGGCTCCCCTATGGCCCAGGGAAGGTCCAGAAATGTAATCCAAGAACCAAGTCCTAGAGCCTTTGGTGCTCTATCCCCTGTGGCTGAGCTGGTACTTGAAGCCTACAACTCCCAGAGTCTCATTCAAGGCCTAGGACATAGTACCTGGGTATCACTGCTGGTTATTGGGGGCTCAAGGGCTCTTCAGTTAGCAGGTAATTAATCTTGCCAGGACTGGGTCCTTGTGATAAAGACAGCAGTTTCCCTTACAGTCTAGGGTGTGTCTAGAAATGTCATTTAGGAGGTACAGCCTCGAAAGGGCACCTCATGACTCAGATCAGTACCCTATGCTGCTGTGGCTGAGCTGGTATCCAAGATGCAAGACAATGTCCTCCCCACTCTTCCATCTCCTCTCCTCAAGCAAAAAGAAAGGGTCTCCTTTGGATCCATGAGCTGTGTAGCTTGGAGTTAGGGGGGTGATAATGCCAGCATTCTCTTAGATGCCCCAGCTGATGTCTCAGTAGGTCATGTGTACCCCAGTTCACTTGCTCTGGGCTCAGTTCAGCACTAGACTTGCCTAAGAATTGTAGTTATTACGTCCTAAGTTGCCTTTCAATTTCATTGAGGGCCCCAGATCTTTTTAACCCATGGTGCTGAGGCTTGTGGGAACTAAAATTCTGAGCATTGGGATCAGTGATTCCTCTCTAGCTAGGGCTGGTTAAATGCTCCTTCTATGGGCAGGTGTCGGCTGAGTTTGCTGTGGTTTTGCTTTTTGTTATAACTAACGCAACACTGAGTTCCATGCCACACAATTACTGGCTCTCTCCCTCAGCACACAGAAACACTGCACTATGCGACTGCTGCTGAGGGATTGTGGAGGGGTGGGTTCGGCGACTGGAGACTGTTTTTCCTTCAGTGCCACTTTCAGCAATATGAGAATAAAACTGGGTACTGTGAGTGCTCACCTAATTTTTGGTTCTTTTTTTTTTTTTTTTTTTTTTTTTTTTTTTGGTGTGTGTAGATAGTTGTTAAATTGGTGTTCTTGTGGGGGGAATGATTGGTGGAGCCTTCTATTCCACCATCTTGCTCTGCCCACCAGTCCTATTCTACGTTTTTTAGAAATTAATAAACTTTAACATTTAGAGCAGTTTTAGTTACACAGCAAAAGCAAGCAGAAAGAGTTTTCATGTACACCCAACCCTCACACATGCACAATTTCACCTACTATCATCCTGCATCCCAGTTGTACTTGTTATTACAATTGGTAACCTACACTGACAGGTCATTATCACTAAACTCTGTAGTTTATATTAGGGTTCACTCTTGCTTCTGTACATTCTAGGGTTTTGACAAATGTATAGTGATGTGTATCCACCACTGTAGTATCAAACAGCGTAATTTTACTGCTCTAAAAATCCTCTGTGATCTGCCTAATTATCCTTCTCTTATCACTTACCCCAAGAAACTAGTGATTTTTTTTTTACAGTCTTTATAGTTTTGCCTTTTTCAGAATGTGATGTAGTTGGAATCATGCAGTCTGTAGAATTTTTAGATTGTCTTCTGTCACTTAGCAATAGGCATTTAACTTTTCTCCATGTCTTTCCATGGCTTGATTACTTTCTTTTTTGCACTGAAATATATTCTATTGTCTGAATGTACCAGAGTTCACCCACTTACCTGCTAAAGGACATGTTAGTTTCTTTCAAGTTCTGGCAATTACGAATAAAATCGTTATAAACATTTGTGTGCAGGTTTTTGTAGACATAAGTTTTAATTCATTTGGCTGAATACCAATAAGTGTGATTGCAGTATTTTATGGTAAGAGTATGTTTAGTTTTTAAAGAAAATGCCAAACTGTCTTCCAAAGTGGCTGTACCATTTTGCATTCAAATCAACAATGAATGAGAGTTTCTGTTGCCCTAATCCTTGCCAGCATTTGGTGTTGTAAGTGTTTTGGATTTGGGCCATTCTAACAGTTGTGCAGTCATATCCCATTGTTGTTTTAAATTGCAATTGCCTAATGACATATTGAACATCTTTTCATATACTTAATTGCCACCTTTATATCTTCTTTGGTGAGGTGTCTGTGCACGTCTCTGGCTCATTTTTTTAAAAATTTGGTTCTTAGTTTCCTTATTTTTTATTAGATTGGTGCAGATGTGACTGTGTTTTTTGTCATTACTTTCAATGACAAAAACCGCAATCACATCTGCACCAACCTAATAAGAGTTCTTAATATATGTTAGATAATAGTACTTTATCAGATGCAAATTTTTTCCCCAGAATTTGGCTTCTCATTTTCTTGACATCATCTTTTACAGAAAATAAGTTTTTAATTTTAGTGGATTCAATCTTCTCAATCATTTTATTCATGGATCATGCCTTAACGTTATATCTAAAAAGTCATCTGCACACCCAAGTTCATCCAGGCTTTCTCCTATGTTATTTTCTACAAGTTTTATAGTTTTGAGGGTTCAGTTTAGACCCATGATTTACTTTGACTTAACTTTGGTAAAAGATGTAAGGTGTATGCCTAGGTTTATATTATTGCATGTGGACGTCCAGGTTTTCTACCACCATTTGTGGAAAAAGACTATCTTCACTTCATTGTGATGCTTTGCTCCTTTGTTAGATATCAGTTGACCATATTTATGTGGGTCTATTTCCGGGCTCCCTATGCTGTTCCACTGATTTATTTGTCTATTCACTTACCAATACCACACTGTCTTAATGAATAGCTTTATAGTAAGTCTCTAAGTAGGGTAGTGTCAGTTTCTGACTTTGTTATTCTCCAATATTAATGTAACTATTCTAAGTCTCATTAGAATTGGTTCGTTGATATCCACAGAATTGCTTGCTGGGATTTTGTTTTGTATTGAATCTCATAGATCAAACTGGAAATAACTGCCATCTTGACTATATGGTGTCTTCCAGTCCATGACCACAAATTGTGCTTCCATTAATTGGTTCTTTTGTGATTTCTGTCATCTGAATTTTGTTTTCTTCATACAGATTGTGTACATATTTTGTTATACTTATAACTAATATTTTATTTTTGATGGATGCTAATGTAAATGATAATGTTTTTAATTGGAAATTCCACTTGTTCATTGCTGGTATATAGAGAAGTGATTGACTTTTGTATACTAACCTTGTATCCTGCAACCATTCTATAATAGCTTATTAGTTTCAGAAGATTGTTGTCATTTCTTTTGGGTTTTCTACATATATTATCATGTTGTCTGCAAAAAAATGAGTTTTATTTCTTCCTTCCCAGTCTGTATACATTTTATCTCATTTTCTTGCCTTATTGCACTAGCTGGGACACACAATACAATGTTGAAAAGCCATGGTGACACAAGGAACTCATTGCTTTGTTCCCGATTTTTGTGAGATAGCATCCAGTTTCTAAGCATTATATGTGTCATAAATTTTATTTTTTTAGATGTTCTTTATCAAGTTGAGGGAGTTCTCCCTCTTTACCTAGTGTCTTGAGTGTTTTTTATCATTAATGAATGTTGACATTTGTCAACTATTTTTTCTGTATCTATTGATATAGTCATGTGATTTGTCTTCTTTTGTCTGTTGACATGATAGATTAAATTGATTTTCAAATGCTGAACTGGCCTTGCATACCTGGGATAAATCCCACTTGGTTTTGTCATGTATAATTTTTTTCATGTGCGTTTTTGTCTGGTTTTGATATTAGGGTAATGTTGACCTCATAGACTGAATTCGGAAATACTCCCTCTGCTTCTATCTTCTGGAAGAGATTGTGTAGAATTGATACAATTCATTCCTTAAATGGTGTCAGTGAACTCATCTGGTCCTGATGCTGTTTTGGAAGATTATTATTGATTCAATTACCTTAATATATATAGGCCTTTATCCATTAAAGAAAGGCAGGTATAGGACTATTTATATTGTTGATTTCTTTTGGTGGGAGTTTTAGCAAATTGCATCTTTCAAATAATCGGTCCATTTCATCCATGTTAACTAATTTGTAGACAGAGGGTTGTTAATAACATTCCTTTATTTCCTTTTTAATGTCATTGGGCTCTGTAGTGATGTCTTCTGTTTCATTTCTGACATTTGTAATTTGTGCCTTCTGTCTTTTTTTTCTTAACCTTTCGAGAGGCTTATCAATTTTATGAATTATTAAAGGAACTAGATTTTAGTTTATTTTATATATATATATATAAAGTTTAATTTGGAGTTCTTTAAAAAATAATATATCAGAACATATACATAAGATTTTCAGTCAAGAAAACTTTTCCATTTATAGAAAATAACATGTTAGAATCAATATACCAAAAGGTATACTAATCTTCAGAGAATAAAAATAATTTGGATTACCATTCATTATACTTGCAGGGGGGAAAGAGCAATTGACGTGAGATATCTCTATAGAAATATTTTCTAGTAGAAGAAAATAGAATAACGCTTTTAAGATACCCAAGGAAAGAAAATATGAGCCAAGGACTTTATACCCAGACAAATTGTACTTCATGTACCAAAGCAATACACAAAGTATTAGGAACTGGCAAGAACTCAAGACATTGCTTTCATAACCACTTTTTGAATAACTTAAGAGAATGGTGTCCCAAGCAAATAAGAAATAACTGGAAAAGCTTCAGCATAAATTCTGGTGGATTTCACTAAACATACTTCATTGTAGAAAGCAAGTTTAATAGAGATAAGGGAGCAGGTGTATGTATAGTGCTTTATATTTTGCAAAGCACATTTATATACTCAATTTTATTTTACATTTCCTAATAGTTCTGTAATGTTTCCAAAGATTAGAAACATTACATTTGACAAATGAGTAAATATAGTAAACGAGGTAAAATGATTTTCCTAAGTTTATAAAACCAGAAAGTGGCTGAGTCAGAGCTTGAACTCAAATCTTCCTTCTCACAAGTAAAGCTGTAAAGGGGAATAATAAGTAGGTTCAGGGATGGTGAATAAATCACTTGTTAAGTGAGCAAGATTTACACAGATAAGATGTACGAAATTATTTTTTTAAAGTAAGCTGAACCCAAATATCAAGAGCTTTGACAACTACGAAAGCCCTAAAATATCTAAGCAGAGAAGTGATATGGTGTAGGAGTATTTGAAGAAATTAAATCTAAAGTCAGCTTGCAGAAATAAATGAAAAAGGACATTAGAAAGAAGAATTCTTATGAGGATGCTTTTACCATTGTTTCTATCTAAATCGCCCAGTTTCTAGGTTCAAAAGTACTGGTGTGAAAGGAAGGCAGAAACAAATGTCAGAGGCATTTTGTCATGAATTTATTAAATCCCTACCAAAATAATTCTCAACTGTGTGTCAGAGAATCTATGAACCAGAAACTCTTGGAGAAATGACACAGAAAAGGTAAATCTGATAAACACCTAAGTTTGAGAACCCATGAACTTTATACTGTGGCAGGAATAATTAATTTTAATGACTAATTGAACACAGAAGTAAGGATGCATATAAAATCAAGACAATTCCAAATTTTTAAGCCTGGGAGACTTTATCCCAGGAAAATGAGAATAACTTTGTCATTATTATTATTATCAAAAATAACCTATAAATTCTGCTAATTCCTGCTGTGTTAAATTTAAAATTCACTGAAACATAATGCCTAGGGGTTAGAAAGTTTATAACAGATGCAATTAAAACATTTATTGGCATATATAAACTCAAGGAAATGAGACATGGCAATTTAAGAGACATGGCAGAGTAATTAAAATGGATTACTCTATATCTACCTACAGTTACAGAAAAAGATAATTTTAAAAGTAGAAAAGATACAATATTTGAAGAGGTAATAATTACAAAATTTTCAGGATTAATGAAAGACAAGAGTTCCTTTGCTCACTGCGAACACCTATGAGGCAATGAATGAATACTCTGGCCATTGATTTCCTATTTTTGAAGTCTATGTATTTTTACCTTGTCAAAGCATTCACATGGGCATACTGTTAGCCTTGTTCTTATCATCTGAAGATAAAATGAGAGTATAAAAACATGCTTTGCAAAACACTACACAATATCAATTCATTTGTCTTTATTTTAATATTTCTTTCTAATTCTCCTGTCATTCAAGGTGCAGTTGGGTTTTTAGAGTATTTTTTATTAATGTCAATCATTAGGCCCTTTGTTCACTGATATGCATTTCTGTTTATATAGACTTCAACTATTAAAAATGGTGACACATTTTTTGAATCAATTTCAATTTGTAATCACTCCTCTTGTCATCTTACCTAGAGAATAAATACACTAAGGTAGTGAATTTCATCTTATTACCACTCCTTCTAAAACAGAAACTACATCTAACAAGTACCCAAAGTTTGATGGCTTTATTGATTTTCTTCTGAACAGTTTCCATTAGATTTTCCCATTAAAAATGTGGCAGCATTTATGTCATTGTTCCAACTGCAGGTGCCACTGACTGACTTAATTTGTCAGTTCTGTTCTTGGTTATTCTTTCTTAACCTGGAAGTGAACAGAATACTACACATCATGAATCATCCTGAAGAAAACGCCGGAAAAATAGTTCCTTTGAGGGAGCAGTTTCATGTGGGAAACCATTCTCTCTTTTTATCTATTGTGCTCCTAGGAGTCCAGCCAGGACCACATCTGTTTAGTTTATTTGATATATCTTAGTGTCTACCATGGTGAGGTGAATATGGAGATATCTGATAAATAATGTATCATGATGGTTGTGGCTATCATCATTAGGGTGATTATGTAACCTATTCAAGGGTTTTGATGTTTTGACCTCATGGTATGATTTGTTTTGTTTCTAGATTTCTCTTTATTAATGGAGGCCTTGAATGAATTACATTTGTTTAAGCATTCAGAGAGTCATAAGAAAGACCTATAGAGGTCACCAGTCTATATATGTTATTTCACACAGGAAGGAGTTTAAAGAACAGGGAGGTCTGACTTGCTCAATATAAAGCATGTAGTCAGTTTCAGTTCTAAGACTTAAAAAGCAGGTCTTGTGATCCTAAACACAGTATAATTTCTACTACACTAAAATTAGAAATTGCCTTTGCTATTACAAAAATGGTAATGTACAGCTCTGATTCTATATCGTGTTTTAGAATTTTGCTTTAGAATTCACAATGAAGGACAAAGAATAGAGAAGTGAAAATCACTTGACGTATTTCTTCCCAATTTAGAGATTTTGACAGAGTGGGTGGGTCCATCCCATTTTATCAGGCATTATGGAATAGTAATAAAATCCTGAGCTAAGAGAATACAACCGAATTAAAGCTAGTTGGGTAGCCAGTTTCAACCTCAGCTGACAAAGGAAACTGACAGAATGTAAGTGAAGAGAACTTCAGGGTGTGTGTTAATATTGGCTGAGAGGAATTAAAAAAAATAGAAACTTAACTCCCTGTTGAGATGGCTAGTATTAAAAGCAAATCTTCTTTATAGTGATCTGGATATCAATTTCTGTTGGGGTTCAGAAAAATGATTGGGGATTTCAAAATATACAATATAATGTATATTCTGACATTAATGATTTTCATCAACTGAGGTAAAGAGATGGAGTATAAGATGAAAATCCTATATATCCCAATGTCAGCTTGATGCACAATGCAGCTACCATAACAAACCTCAAAAGACATTTGTTCATGTTGTTAATTTTGTAGCCAAATGTTTTATTTCATAATTCTGGAAGTCAACCAATTCTCTGTTCCCTTACTACATTTCAACACTGAATAAATACAATGCTGGACCTGGCCCACTGAAAATGACCTGCTATCACTCATACAGGCAAAGCCATGATTCTGAATTGATTTGGTCCTCCTTCTGGATTGTGGTAGGGAAAATAAATGCATGTGGTGACTTATGACTGTTTCTTCAGGTGACTTGCACCTTGGCTCACTTGATTTGTGCTGATGGGACCACAGAGAGACCTTTATCTGCTTCCCAGCCACCAAAGGTCAAGCTATTTTCATGCTTCTCCGTCTCAATTTCCTTCCTTCTGGGATTGGTACTGTTTTTGCAGGCTCTATATTATTGTCACATCTACTTTTTTTCAACCCATATTTACTTTTTGATCATTGTAAGTCCCTCTTAAATATAGTACAAACCTATGTAATTATTTTACAAAGAAAGAAACATTATGTAAGGCCTTTACTTTCCCCCTGATATCCGCCAAGTTGAACCGCTTGCTATTCTCCAAAGGTATGACACCCTTTCATCTCTTTTTGCTTTTGTGTATGCTGCTTCATTTGCCTAGAAGGTTCATTCTTTCTTTCTGTTCCTGGCTAATTTCTATTACCCTTCAATATTTAACTTAGCTACCACTCTACCAGAAAATCTTTCCTGACTCATTCGGTCTGAATTCAGTGCCCCTACATTGCACTTGCAAAGTAAATGCCATCTTGGCTTATTATTCTATTTCTCACACTGTATTGTTATTGCCATTTTATTGCTCTCACACATCCTTCCAGCACTCTATAAGCCAAATCAGAGCAATTACTGGCTTCTTTTTCTTTCTTTTGCCTGGGCCAAGCATAGGGCGTGGGACACAGTAAGTATATAATACATGGCAGATGAATAAATGCATGGACATTTAAAACAAGATTCAGCTGTTCGTCACTTAATTTTTTAAAATACTGAAAAGAGTTATTGGTATAGATAGAAGAAAATTATATAAGAAGACATGAGGTATGACCTAGACAAATCTTAACTTCCCTCCTCATTTTAATTTACTCATATGTGAAATAAAGCTATATGTGATTTATAATGACAAAAACAATTCTTAGAGACAGATTACATTTTTTTCATAAGAGACAGTGAAGTGGTGTGACAGTTTATATGCAATTGAACACTACATATTAAATCTCTAATAAGTGTTTGTCACTATGTAATATTGACAGCACTTTTAAAAAATTATTCAGAGCTGAGCTAATAATAATAATAATAAGTATTCATATAAATAAGTGTTGTAACCTTAACAAAACCAATTTGGTGGAGACCACAGGTGACATGTCAATGTCTATAGAGAAAGGAAACTATGACTTAGGATGATCCTAGAAAGAAGTGCTATAAAAAAGGAATTTTACAATTTGAGGGCTGAGGACCAGCAAAGGCTAATTTAATTACAAAACCGAATGGGTTCTTAGGGTCACCAATCTCCTTTGATTTAGAACAATTTCAGTTGAGGTTTGATGAATTGTACCAAATTAAAGAACTCACATAGTCCTTCCCTGGAATTAAAGTCTCTCAATCTGGTACTTTTCTCACTGTAACATCTGACCTGCAATATAATAAACTAAGGCTACCAGCTAGTACTAACAAAGCACATGTAAAGCCAAAGGTAGGGGGAAAAAAGTGGAGCACATGTGAAAACTCCATACCTAAAGAGCACATGTAGCCTCAAAACTCCAGCTAGATATTTTAGACAAAATTTGGGCATACATTTCAAATGCTATGTGCAGTAAATGTCTACTTTTTTTTCACCCAGCATCACTTTCTTTATTATAAGAAAACTCTAATTTTACTCAATAAACTGTCTCTTCCAGCCTCAATCTTTATAGTAATAGCTTGTGTCACAAGCTTCTTGATCTAGGAGCAACCTTGTTGCTGATCTGTGTATTTCTAAATTTATTGCCCCAGAGTCATAGGCAGTTGAAGAGTAAATGTTATAAAGTGGGTAAAAGAATATATTTCTCCTGTCTAACTTTTGGGAGCTCTGAGATCTGACTGTTGAAGATTATCATCTATTTTATAATAGATGATATTTATATTATAAATATAGCATATTTATGTCAAATACAGTTGACCCTTGAACAACTCAGGTTGGAATTGTGTGGGTCTACTTATGCACTGATTGTTTCAACAAATATACTGGAATTTTTAAAAGATTTCCAACAATTTGAAAAAACTTGCAGGTGAATCTCAATAGCTTAGAAATATTGAAAAAAAATAAGAGAAAGTTAGGTATAGTCATGAGGGCATAAAATATACATAGATATTAGTTTATTTTATCATTTACCACCATAAAATATGCAAAAATCTGCAATAAAAAGTCAAGATTTATCAAAATATACACACACAAACACAGACCATACACGGTGTCAGTTGTAGCTGAGAGAAATGTAAACAAACATAAAAATGCAGAATGAAATCATAACAGAATAAAATTAACTATAGTACATATTATACTACTGTAATAATTTTGTAGCAATCTCCTGTTGCTATTGCAGTGAGATCTGTTTAAGATGCCATATGATGCTAATCATCTCCAGTAAATTGCATATCACAGAAAAAAATGATCTCACAGTTCTTGTGTATTTCATATTTTTCATCATGCTTAGTGCAGTACTGTAAACCTTGAGTAATGCCATTGGATCCCTATGAAGTGTCACTAGTAATGCTGGAAGTGCTGCCAAGAAACAGAGAAAAGTCATTACACTATATAAAAAAGTTGACTTGCTTGATATGTGCAGCAGGCTCAGGTCTATAGCTGCAGTTTCCCATCATTTCAATAGAAATAAATTCAACATGAGGCACACTGTGAAAGACAAGGAGAAGAAGAAAGGGAGGGAAGGAAGAAAGGGAGGGGAGGGATGGCACAGAGGGGAGGGCAGGTGGGGTAGAGAGAGAGAGAGAGAGAGGAAGGAAGGAAGGAAGGAAAGAAGGAAGGAAGGAAGGAAGGAATTAACTCATGAAGCTGCTGTTTAGCAAGTATAAAAACCTTGCACTTTTCGCAAAATACTTTTAAATCTCACATTGAAAATTCAGTTTATATGTGAGTACAGGGTTACTATGAAAGTATATCTATAGACTCTAAATTTATTTTTTTTAAGGAAGTCATTATGTGACATCTTAAAATGAAAGTCTCTAAACCTGGAGAATTTAATGCCAGCAACGGATGGTTTGATAATTTAGGAAGAGGTTTGTCTTAAAAAAAATTCAAGATAACAGGAGAAGCAGCTTCAGTTAATCAAGAGGCTGTAGACGAGTTCCCAGAGGTGTCATAAAGAAAATTATTCAAGAGGGCCAGGCACGGTGGCTCATGCCTGTAATCCCAGCACTTTGGGAGGCCAAGGTGGGCAGATCACAAGGTCAGGAGATCGAGACCATCCTGACATGGTGAAACCCCGTCTCTACTAAAAATATGAAAAACTAACTGGGCATGGTGGTGGGCGCCTGTAGTCCCAGCTAGTCGGGAGTCTAAGGCAGGAGAATGCCATGAATCTGGGAGGCGGAGCTTGCAGATAGCACCACTGCTCTACAGCCTAGGCAACAGAGCGAGACTCCATCTCGAAAAAAAAAAAAAAAAGAAAGAAAATTATTGAAGAGAAAGAATATTTGCTCCAACAGATTTTTAATGCAGACAAAGGTGCTCTATTTTGGGTAAAACAATGCCATAAAGAAAATTTACTAGGAAGGAAAAGAAGCAAGTACCACGACTTAAGGGAGGAAGAAAAAGGGTTAACTCTACTGTTTGTTGTGCAAATGCAGTCAGGTTTATGATCAGGACTACCCTTATATATAAAGTCACTAAGCTCTTACCCTTGAAGGTAAAAGTGAAACACCAGATACCAGTCTTCTGGTTATAAAAGAAAACTTGAACGAGACCCTTTTTCTGGATTAGTTCCATTGATTGTTCGTCCCTGAAGTTAGGAAGTACCTTGCTAATGAGGGACTGTCTTTTAAAGTTCTTTTGATATTGGACAATGTTCCTGGCCACTCAGAACACCATGATTTCAACAACAAAGACGCTGAAACTGTCTGCATGTCCCCAAACACAACATTGTTAATTCAACCTGTAGTTCAGAGAGTCATAAAAACCTTTAAGTTCAAATATACATGATGCTCTATGGACAGGACTGTCAATGCTATAGAAGAGAACCCTCAGAGAGAGCATCATGAAAGTCTTAAAGCATTACATTGAAGATGTCATCATTGTTACAGAAAAAGCTGTGAAAGCCATCAAGCCTAAAACAATAAATTTCTACTGGAGAAAATGGTGTCCAGATGTTACACATGACTTCACAGGATTTATGACAGAGACAATCAAGGAAATCATGAGAGAGATTGTGGATATGGCAAAAAAAAAAAAAAAAAAAAAAAAGGACAGGTGAAAAGTTACAAGATATGAATCTTCAAGAAATTTGAGAGTTAATAGACACCACACCAGAGCAATTAACAGAAGACAACTTAATGGAGACAAGTGCTTTTGAACCTGTTCCAGATGACAAGAAAGACGCAGAAGAAACAATGCCAGGAAACAAATTGACATCAGACAATCTGGCAGGAGAATTCTGATGATTCAAGACAGTTTGTGACTTTTTTTAGACATGGACTCTTCCATGATATCAGCAACAGTGGAAGGATTGGTACCATATAGAAAATTTTTTGAGAAATGTAAAAGCAAAAATATCAGACAGAAATTATGATGATGATTTCTGTAAAGTTACAGCTATTGTAACCTGCCTCTCCTGCCTCCCCTTCCACCTCCCAACCTCTTTCACCTCTGCCAGCTCTGATACAGTAAGACCAATCCCTCCTCTTCTTCCTCCTAAGCCTACTCAATGTGAAGGCAATGAGGATGAAAACCTTTAAGATAAACCAATTTCACTTAATGAAGAGCAAAAATATTTTCTCTTCCTTATAATTTTCTTAGTAAAATTTTCTTTTCTCTAGCATAATTTATTGTAAGAATACAGTATAAAATACATATAACATACAAAATGTGTGCTAATCGATTGTTTATGTTACCAGTGAGGCTTATGGTCAACACTAGGCTGTTAGTAGTTAAGTTTTGGAGGAGCCAAAAGATAATACACAAATTTTCAACTGTGAAGGGGTCACTCCCCCTAACCCCTGCATTGTTCAAGGGTCAATTGTATTTATTGAAATTTTTTTCCACCTCTGATGCTTTCAACTTTTGCCTTTACCTGCTAAGGCCATCTCTAAGATATGTAAACTTCATTCCCAATTCCCTTACATGCAAGGTTTCCATCACAAAGTTTCTGCTAGAACATAGTCCACTCAAACTCTTATTCACAATCCCAATAGTAACAGTCTGATTTTCCTCCTCCTTAATTGTGCTTTTAAAACATTGCCTCTCTTTATAGAAGAGTGCTGGCTCCACAGATGAACATCTTTGGGTTAGAATGTTGGCTGAGCCACATGTTAGCTATATAACCTTGGGAAAACTACTTAACACTTCAAAGCATAATTTTATTCATCTGCAAAATATATAATAATTTATATGTACTGCACATGAACGTTGTAGGGCTAATATAGGTCATGTAACACATTTAGCAGAGTTCATAGTACTTAGCAAGCACCCTATAAATATTAGATATTATTATCATTATTATTTTAAAGCAGTAACTTCGGATATTCTTTTCCATTTAAGAGTCTTACATACTTATTAATACTAAGACTCTTACATACTTAATGCAACTGTATTCTTTACTGGTCATTTGGTGATAAAATAAATATTTGATTATCTCTAACAACTCTAAGCATTTGAGAGAGAGAGAGAGAGAGAGAGAGAGAGAGAATATGTCGGCATCTCTAGTCTATGCCACTAGATTTCACTCTCTTTCTTAAGGAAGAACTGAGAGCTTCTGCGTCTTATTATCCCTAGCTCCTAGCATAAAACCTGGCACTGAGAAAGAAGAAAGGAGAAGAGACAACAAAGAATTTCATCACAGTATTTTATAATTTGTTCACTGTGAATTCTAGAAAACTTTTTAAGCTGGCATATAAAATTATATATATTTCTCTATATAATCAAAATGTAAATAAACTGGCCAGATTTCTTACCTGATTAAACTATAACATGTCAAATATTTCTTTAAATAAAATTATCAACTGAGACTTTTTAAAAGGTGTGTCAAAACAGACATGTTCCTTTGTGTAAATATATCTTATTCATTTGACATAAGATTATTGATCACCTATTATGAGGCAAGTAATATGCCAAAAGATGCTGAGAATGTGAAGACAAAGAAAATATAATCTCTGCCTTTCCGTAGATTATGGATTAATGAAGTAGAATGACTAGTAGGTAGATACACTATGATATAACATGACAAGTGTATGATATGGTGACGTTGTAAGTTAGTATAGATCCTGAGGATAAGATAACTAACACAATGGGGCACTGAATGATTGTCTGAATACTAGCTCTTGGTTCTTTTTGATGGAATAGAATGTACTCATTTGTAAACTTAAAAAATAGTATTTTTTCACACATCTGAGGCTTTGAAGGTGACTAGGTGTGTTCTCCGTGCCTTCCCTTTACAGGGACCCATATTTTCTTCTCTAACTTAACTCTTTGACTTTTACCTCTATCATTTTTCTCTTCCCAAAATTGGACAGTAAGGGCAGAGCCAAGGACAAAGGCAGGACTGGAGACATAAGATTGTTGGTATACAAGTGGAGATAGTATACATTACTCTTTTGGTGCAGTGACAGAAATTCAACTCAAACTTCCTTAGACAAGAAACGTGAAGTATTATCCTTCACTACAAACTGTTGCTGGGGACTACTGCTGCTAGGGAATTTGAATGCTGACAAGATTCTCTCACCATTTCACATGTGTACTACTATTATTTCTACTTCATTCCTTCAGACATTCTCCATACAACTGAAATGATGGTTGCTAGTAGCTTCCAGGCTTTCATGATACAACAAGGGGCTGTACTGTTAGTATCTACTTTAAAACGTCTTTAGAAAAATTGTAATTGGCCACCAGTGACCAGGAACAATAAAATGTGTCCAGAGGAGTAAGCTCTGAAAGCAGACTTTGGCTCTCGTTCAACCATCCAGTGGAGGGAGAGTAAGAAAAAACCCATTCTAGAAGAAAGGGGATGGGGGGTAGGGTAAACAGAGGCAAACATATATAGATGCTGGCATTCAACAAGTGTCTATTAACTTCCTAATGTGTCAAGCACTGGACTTGGTGCTATAGTCTAGTACGAGGGAATAATACTAATCAAATAATCTATAAACAAATCCTCTCTATGGAGAATAGGAGCAGCTTCCTAATCCTGACTACAGCCAGTTCTATCAACCCAGAATCAGTCAGGAAAACAGAGATATCCTAACACTTCCAAGAATAAAGGTTTCACTCAGAAATTAGGCTTTACACAGATGTTGGAAGAGCTGGAGAGGGAAGGTCAGAGCGTTGCCCTGGTAAAACTGGGACTGCTGAAGCTGGAAAGTCAGGGATGCTGGGGAAAATCTCTGCCATCTGCCGCAATATGGATGGTTCTCGTGTGCTCACTGAGTAGCTGCTACAAGTTTGCCTGCCTACAAGTTCGGTTGCAACCACATCCAGAGAATAAGAGCTTTTTCTCTTCTGCTGTCTAAATCTCATGCAACTTCCTCTCAATAGGAAATTCTACCCGGAAAATAATAGGGAAGGGGAGTTTGGGGAATGCAATTTTCAGATCTTTGAAGGGTGTGGTAATGATGCTGAGTTGACAGTAGACAATCCAGCCTAGCAGCCTTACCCAGTTTCATATATTAGTAAGTTGGTCATTTTATTGATGACCCATTCTGACAGTCCCTGTGTTCAGTATGTTGTATTTCCTCAGCCTTACAGCAACCCTAATGGTATTGTGTGTGGTGTGGGAAGGGAGCAGGAAGGGGAGGGAGGTTTTTTCCTACATGTACAGATAAAATTAAAGCTAATCAGGGTAATTGATCTAGGGTTCCACAGTTGTAGTAACAGTGGAGCTGAGGTTCAAATACAAATTTGCCTGATATAAAGTCTGATTTCTGAAACATACACACTGTTGCCCCTCTAGCTCTTCTATATAATTGTGGGTTGCGAGTAAGAGAGCCAAAGCCAGTTCATTTTCTCATGTAATTTCACTGTGGATGGTACTTCTAATTCCAATTACTCCTGTAAAACAGTCTGGTCTCCAGAACAATGTAATCTTTAAGGGGGCAGTGTTGAAAGGGTTTAAATGAAGAAGGCTTCCATCTCTCTCCAGTCCTTCTCTATGATTTCTCACTCCTCAATTTCTGCTTGCTAATTTGACTTCTAAATACTTTGATACTGGAAATGAGGTATTTTGTATAGTAAAAATGATATTTTTTGATTACTGGAAAGATATGTTCCAATATAAATACATATATCTGAAAATCGCTTTACAAATGCATTTCAGATGCATATATAATCAAATTTCTCAAGACTTCACTGTATAACTAGTATATTAAAATCTTGGACACAGAGAGGTGAGAACCACATACTAGACAACTAAGATGACTCCACCAGCAACTCCATGGATTTCATCATGATATGGCCTGCAGCCTTGTCTTCCTATGATGGCAAGAGGAAAATACAAAGGTATTTCAGTTCAGCTGAAGTTGAGAAAATTATCTCAAATATGTGCCATCAGGAATTAGGGTGCTGTATTTCTTGTTTCTTAGCTTGTATAAGGAGGATGTTAAGAGTCTGTCTCCCTTTAGTATCTGTGAAGATTTAATACCAATTTTATAAATGGTAGCCAAACTACTCTTTAAGTGCAGGAGAATGTAGTTTTAATTAATGGTAAAAGTCATTTTGGGAAGATAGATTCAATAAATGAAATAAATATTTTTTTTAAAAAAAGGTCATGAGGCACAAACAATAAATTGACTATAATGAAATGGTATTTTTTAACCCTATTGGTCAAATTGACTGGTATTTGTACATTTTAAGCGATAGCATTATCAAATGTAAGATAATAAAAACATAATACTCTGCTAATTCCAAACCTTTTTCTCTCTAAATTTTGAGAATAGATAAGTGTGGCACAGTTAGAAGCAACGTGCACCTTTAGTGACTTGCAATAATTCTATTGAACTATTCAGAGTTCTCAAGGGAAAACAGTTCTCTCGTTATTCCTAGATATTTTCTTCAAAGACTTTAAGCTTCTTTCTATTCAACAGGTAAAGGCTGCATCATGCCAACCTGTCATCAGTGTATCACCTCTCACCACCGAAATTCAAAAGAAAACTCTTGCTGAGGTGGCTTGGAAGGAAACAGAAAATTGTAAAATGTCTTCAGTAAATAAGGCCCCTAGCCAGCAGTCAAGTAGCATGCATTCACTGTGAAACTCAGTGCACTTACAATCACCTCTGCTATCTCCTCCTAGGTTGGCTTCTATGTGGTAGCTGGGAAAATGCAAAATATAAATAAACAGAAAAATTCAGGTGTCATGGGGATTTGGTAAAGCAACCTTTCATTTCTGGAAGTCTGTGTGAAAAATAATGCCGAAATCAAAATCCAAAAGTGTTGGGTGGAGTGAACCTAGTCTCTGGATATTTGGCTGTACAAACTCAAAAGCCCTAAGCCTTCTGGCCAAGAGGAGCATGATTGGCAGCTTGCAGAAACGGCTGGGATGGAAACAGCAGGCATGTGGATCAGGGTTGAGGTGAATGAACAGAAATGCCTAGCTCCCTGGGGAAAGAGGGTAGAGGGAGGATAAATGATATTTTGGCATTTAGGGAAGTTTCTGGCATATCATATTGAATAAAAGATAATGTACAGTTGGCAAGAGAAATGAAACTTAATGACTCATTAGTTGAGATAAATCTGATTCCTCTTGAAAGAAATTCTGTCTCAGGTTGCAGATATGAGTAATTATGTATGTCATGAAGTGACTTATTTAATTTTAAATCAAAATGGGGATGACTTTGAATAGCAGCAAAAAGAAAAAAGCAAAATTAATGATGATAATGTCTTTAAGCAAAGTATTAGTACTTAGGAGCTATAAGTTGCTGAGGTCTGCACATAACAGTTTGCAAACATGTGATATATGGCCCTGATGCAGATATCTATTTTAATTGAGTTGGTGTTTTTACCAGTAAATAATCTATCAGCCAATTCCAAAAGGAAAAAAAAAAAACCAAACACATAAACCTAAACCTTCAGCCTGTATAAAAATTCAGGCTTTAAACATTGAATCACTAATATGTAGTAACAAATAAGACAAATATGTAAGAGTTTTAAATAGGATCTGTAGCACCCAATTACCAAATCCTAAGAATACTCATTTATTCTGCCATTCAGGAATTTGACATTTATTTTACATATTCACAGAAAAATATCTTTGAAATGAGGAAGCTATGATAGAGAAAGACATTATATGGCACAATCCTAGAGCCAGAAAGACATTCCAACATGTTACAGAAAGGTAAGAAAGGGGGAGAGGGAGGAAACAATGAAGAAGGAACAGAGGGAGGAAGGTAGGAAGGTCAAGGGTGAGGGAGGGAGGAAAGAAAAAAGGAAGGAGGAAGGATACAAGCAAGCAAGCTGGCTGCTGCTACTAATGTATAAATATATGGTAAAATAATAATATAAAATATATATTAGAGAACCTATATATTATGATTCAGATAATTAAAAGTTAGAACAATAGACCGATAATCATAAAGATATTCAAGTTGTATGTATTCCATAAATTTAGAAAATACAGGAAAAATGAGAGAGGTGTGCTTTAGAAAATTATATGAAAGTAAAGATAGATAATCTGTACTGTAATGAGGTACCACAGAAAGTTTCTATGGAGGCAGTGTTCTAGTCACTTTGACATTGATAAGCAGTATATTTGTAATGCTGTGTAGAGGCTGGTGCTTCCTATAAACCAAATATGAATGGACACATTTCAAAGTTCTACATGGATTATTTCTAACAACTCTTCAACAGTAGTTTTGTTTCTCATTATATGAGAAATATAACTGACCATAGGATTTGTTCCAATAAGCTTACCTAGAGTTAGGTGCAATTCTCTGATGACTGGTGAGCTCTTGTTCATTCCTTTTTATCCAACAAGCTAGACTGGAAAGCAACCAATGAAGAATAATATTATTATGGAAATTATCTTATATTTGCTTCTCTTTTTTGTCAAGAGATACATGTCATATTCCTTTATTTAATTTTAAGCCCTCTTTTAGTTTTGTTCCCCACCATTTCTTTTTTCTCTAATTTTTTATATCATGGTATATATTGTAGTATATATACATAACATAAAATTTACCATCTTAATCATTCTTAAGTGTACAGTTCAGTGATATTAAATACATCCATATCGTTGTATAGCCATCACCACCATCCAACTCCACAACACTTCATCTTGTAAAACTGAAACTCTACACCTATCAAACAATAACTCTCCATTTCTCCCTCTTCCGCATCCCTGACAATCACCATTCTTTCTATCTCTATGATTTTGACAACTCCACATAATTCATATAAGTGGACTCATACAGTATTTGCTTTTTTGTGACTTGCTTATTTCACTGCCATAATGTCCTCAAGGATCATTCATATTATGGCATATTGCAGAAGTTCCTTTTTTAAAGGCTGAATAACATTTCATTGTATGGATATACCACATTCGTTTACCCTTATATCCACTGAAGGACACTAGGGTTGTTTCCACATTTTTGCAATTGTGAGTTATGCTACTATGAATATGGATATGCAAATATATCTTCGAGACCCTGCTTTCAGTTCTTTTAAGTATACACACAGAAGTGAAGATGCTGGATCATATGGTAATTCTATTCCTAATTTTTTGAAGAACCACTCACTATACTGTTTTTCACAGCAACTACACAATTTTCCATTCCCACCAGCACTACACAAGTGTACGAATTTCTCCACATCCTCAACAACACTTATTTTTGTTATTTTTTTATAGCAGCCATTGTAGTCTGTGTGAAGTGGTATCTTAATGCAGTTTTGATTTGCATTTCCCTAGTGATTAGTGATTCTGAGCATCTTTTTATGTGTTTATAAGCCATTTGCATATCTTCTTTGGAGATATGTGTATCCAAGTACTTTGCCCATTTTTGCATTTTGTTATTGTTGTTGTTATTGAATTTTAGGCATTCTCTACATATTCTGGATATTAATTCCTTAGATGTATGATTTACAAATACTTTCTTTCATTCCGTGTGTCGTCTTTTTACTCAGTTGATAGTGTCTTTCAAGGCACAAATTATTTCAATTTTTATGAAGTTTAATTTGTGTATTTTTTCTTTTGTTGCCTGTGCCTTTGGTCTCACATCCAAGAAATCATTGCCAAATTCAATGCTGTAAAGCCTGTGCTCTAAGTTTTCTTCTAACAGTTTTATTTCTTTTGGTCTTACATTTATGTTTTTGATCCATTTAATTTTCATAAATATTGTTATATAAAGTTCCAACTTGATTCCTTTGCTTGTGAATACCCAGTTTTCTCAGCACCATTTATTGTAAACTGTCCTCCACCCAGTGAATGGTCTTAACACTCGTGTCAAAACTCATTTGACTATATACATGAGAGTTTATTTGTGGGCTCTCAATTTCACTAATCTATACATCTGTATTTATACCTACACCATACTGTTTTGATTACCATAGCTTTTGTAGTAAGTTTTGAAATCAGAAAGGGTGAGTTCTCCAGTTTTGTTCTTTTTTTCAAGACTGTTTTGGCTATTCAGGTTTCTTTGAAATTTCATATACATGTTAAGGTGAGTTTTTCTATTTTTACAAATAAACATTATTGGGAATTTAGTAGTGCATTGAATTTATGGACTTCTTTGGGTAGTATTGATATCTTAACAATATTAAGCTTTCCAATCTCTGAACATGGGATGTTTTCATTTATTTATGTCAATAATTTCTTTCACCAATGTTTTCTAGTTTTCATTGTACACATCTTTCACCTACTTGGTTAAATTAATCCCTAAATATTTTATTCTTTCTGAAATGATTGTAAATTGAATTGTTTTTATAATTTCCTTTTCATGTTAGTTATGTTAGTGTATATTAATGCACCTAGTTTTTGCATGTTAACTTTTTGTCCTGCTATTTTGCTGAATTCATTTATCATTTATAAGTTTTTGATTACTGAACTTATACTAATTCAATCTCCTTACTCGTTACAGAAGTTTATTTGGATATTTTGTTTCTTGATGATTTAGTTTTACAGGTTTTATGTTTCTAAAAATTTGTCCATTTCATCTAGGTTATCCAAATTTTTGACATGCAATTGTTCATAGAACTCTCCTATAATCATTTATTATGCTGTGCAATCAGTAGTAACATCTCCACTTTTATTTCTAATTTTATATTTTTTAGTCCTCTTACTCTTTTTCTTAGTCTATCTAGCTAAAGTCTTGTTGACTTTATTCATCTTTTCAAAGAAACAACTTTTGACTTTATTGATTCTATTTTTTTCTATTATTTGTTTCATTTATCTATGTTCTAATTTTTATTATGTCTTACTTCTGCTAGCTTTGGGCTTAGTTTCTTCTCTTTTTCTAGTTCCTTAAGGTGTAAAGTTAAATTGTTGGCTTGAGATCTTTCTTGTTTTTTAATGTAAGTATTTAAAAATTTCTCCATTAGTACTACTTTCACTGAGTCCCATAAGTTTTGGTATGTTGTTTTTTAATTCATCTTTAAATATTTCCTTATTTGCCTTGTGGTTTTTCTTTGATCCACTGGTTGCTTAAGAGTATGTTGTTTTATTTCTACAATTCGTAAATTTTCCAGTTTTACTTCTGTTTTTGACTTCTAGGTTTATCTTATTGTGGTCAGAGAAGATACTTTGTATGATATATACTTTGAAATATACTGAGACTTAACTTTTGGCCTGGAGAATGTTCCATATTCACTTGAAAAGAATGTGTATGATGTTGTTAAAGAGAGTGTTCTGCATATGTCTTTTATATCTAGTTGCTTTACTGTGCTCTTTAAGTTCTATATTTCCACATTTTCCTTTAGTTCTTTGAACCTCTTTAAGACAGTTGTTTTAAAATTTCTGTCAGTTAGTTCTGCCATTGGGTGCTTTTAAATGACAGTTTCTACTGATTTATTTATTTCCTTTGAATAGGTATTACTTTCCTGAATCTTTATATGCCTTGTGATTTTTTTGGTTGAAAATGGGACATTTGAATCTAATAATGTGGTACCTGGAAATCTGATTATTCTTCTTCTCCTGGTTTGCTATTTGATGTTGTTCTACATTGTTTTTGTATTTTAGAAGAATATTTGCAAATTGTCTCTACTGAGAATCAGTCTGAGACCCTTAAAGTCTTCTCAAGTCTTTTTGACCTTGTGCCTTTTTCTGAGCCTGCCCAGTACTTTCCAATTTTTCTCCTATATGCAGTTGTTTTTGAGGGTTCTAGTCTTTTTTTTTTTTTTTTTTTTTTTTTTTTGAGATGGAGTCTCGCTCTGTTGCCCAGGCTGGAGTGCAGTGGCCGGATCTCAGCTCACTGCAAGCTCCGCCTCCCGGGTTTACTCCATTCTCCTGCCTCAGCCTCCCGAGTAGCTGGGACTACAGGCACCCGCCACCTCGCCCGGCTAGTTTTTTGTATTTTTTAGTAGAGACGGGGTTTCACCGTGTTAGCCAGGATGGTCTTGATCTCCTGACCTCATGATCCACCCGTCTCGGCCTCCCAAAGTGCTGGGATTACGGGCTTGAGCCACCGCGCCCGGCCGAGGTTTCTAGTCTTTATGATCTGGCTTCTAAAAGAGGGAAAAGAGAAAAGTGAAAAGGAGGAGGGAGAAGGGCACCAGCCCTTTAAATACTCTGGAAGTCACTGTAGCTGAGGGACAAGCATTTTCGTTGCTGGTGGATGGTGCCATAGCAATGGTTATCCACCTTTTTGTTTGCACCTCTGTGATGAGAAGGAGCAATCAATGATAACACCGATCCCCAATACTGAAAGACAGGGTGCTTTTTGCCTACCCTTACTCCTGCAAGCTGTGGCAAGTTGCTCACAGAAGTGTGCACAGCTGGTTGCCCCTGGCTGGGGGTGGGGGATAGGAAGCTTATATTATACTAACAGCTGAGATTGATAAAAATTAACTGCAATTTACCATTCAAGCCTTCTCCTAAAAGTCGTAAACCTTCAATAGGCTCCAGAGTTCCAAAATAATTACACCAGACAGGTACTGCCAATGCAATTGTTGTCTAGGTAGGGATATAGATTCATGGTTGTTCCTACTCTGCCATCTTTCCAGAATCCTCTCATTTACTTTAAAAGAAGAAAAATAATTGGCAAGCTTAAGTTATTTTCAATATCACATTGCTTGGACATACCTTATAATATACCAATGTATAGCAAATTTACTTTCAAGAACCACTATAAATGGTAAAGGACTCTTTAAAAAATTAGAGATAAAAGAGCCAAAATCCATTAGAAAACTGAGCAAAGCATATAAATACAAAATTCACAAGGAGTGATATGTAAATAACTCTTAAACACATGTAAAGATGTTCATATTTAGTTTTGTCCAGCAATTCCATGTTTAGTAACTTAACCTGATGAAATATCCTCCCAAATACAAAAACATGTTGAAGCTTATGCATGGCAGCATTATTTGCAATATCAAAATATTGAAAATGACCTAAAAGTCTATACATATGGAAGCGATCAATAAACTATGGTAATTTTCTATAATGGGAGGCTAATACGGTATTTAAAAAGTGAGGAATATGTTTATGAATGGATATTGAGAAATTTCATAGGATGTATACATTGGATAAACAGAAGCAATAGGGAAAGGTTATCTATTGAACACTACCTTTTGTGTGAACACAAGCTCGTATGTACGTCTGCATATTTACTTCTATATGTCTATCATCACTCTATGCTCATTTTTCAAAAAGACATGCAGTAAGGATAAATTAGCCACTAATAAAATTGTTTACTTAGAAGAAGTGATTAAGAATCCAGAAAAAGAGATTGGGAAGGAAATTGGATTTTGAAACATGCTAATATTTTACATAAGCAAAAAACAAAATTATTTCAACAAAGATAAGGGGAGAAATCCTAAAATTGAATATTGAAAGAAATGGCCTATAACTATGTATCAAAGAGATAACATATTCACTTAGATAGAAAAACAAAAATTTATCCAAATAAATTTTTCATACAATAATTTAACTGTATAATTCCAACGGTATATAGTCTAAGGACAAAAAAAATTAAGATACCTTGAGTTGTCCTTCTTAGGTTTATTATTTGCAGTGCTACTAACACAGAAATTCCAACACTATTTTGTATTTATTGTAGAATTGAGAAAATAAGTTATTATATATTGATATTGCTGATAAATTAGGATTTTTTTTTTTTTTTTTTGCTATAGAAGAAGAAAGATACAATTGTGGGATAGGAGAAAACGAAGAAACATATTGTGGTGCTAGAATTGGAATAGGAAGTATCTGACTACAAAAAGGGTCTAACAAAATGGCACCCTAGTAGCAATAATCATTCCTAGCTTACCAGTATCACCTTTGAAATATCATTTTACACTAAAAGGAATGAGAGCTCCTTGAAGAAAAGACTGATTCCAGATCTAGAGCAGGAAGATTATAGTGTGACCCTGAAATATCCTGTGGTGCCAGGAAAAAAGAAAAACCTGGAGAACAAATAGAGACATATTCTGAGGAAACCGGCATTAAGAGTCTTTTACTGGCCAAATTTGGGACAATTTTTTGCCTCAAAATAAATACTCACAGAAATAGAATCACACACACACAAAATCTACAAATTGATACTGATTTTAAAATAGATGAGTTGGGAAGGGATGATTTGAGTAAACGATTTTTTAAAGCAGACTAATAAACATTGAAGAAACTGTACTTATCAATTATAAAATGCTAAATAAATCTTTACCATGAAGAAATCATATCTTAACTAATCAAACTTAACATAAACAGTTATGGCGAAGAGTGACATCATGTACTCCCAATGTGATAAAGTGAGAAAGATCAAATATTACTAACATAAAATTTCTGCCAAAAATGTTTCTGCTTACTGGGAAATTATCTAACAAGTCCAAAATATGTGTCATTCTGACCTTGATTCTCCAAAAATGTCAGTTTCAAGAAAGACATAAAAAATGCTGAAGTCTTCTAGATTATAGAAGATTACAGACATCACAAATAAAATGCATGATTCTTGACTCGTTATTGAATTAAATGAAAAACAGCTTTTCCCTAAAAATTGGTGGAGTCAAGGCTTTTAGTGCGCCTCAGCCAGTTGGAAATAAGAAGATTGTACATGAAGATCAATTCTGAGTTTCAATTTAAGAAGAAAGACAAGAATCCACCAGAATCATGAAGGATACCCTAGATCTCAGGGAGAACAACAGGGATGAAGAGCCCCTGCGATGGTATCCAGCTGATAAAAGCAGCTCTCTAGGCACTGGCAGCACCCTCTCATCTGGATCAGCAGCCTGAGCCACCCCACCCTTCATGTGCATACATTGTGGTGCAGTGGGGTGCTCTCTACTACATCACCAGGAAGATATCCAGGCATTCAGAGCAACTACTTTCCTAGTTTAGCAGCCTGAGCCAGCCTACCTGTCCTAGACATATATTATGGTGTGGTGGAGCCCTTTCTGCTCCATGGCCAGGCAGATCTCCAGGCATTCAGAGTACCTGCTCACTTGGATAAGCAGCTGCAGCCACCCCACCCTTCCTGTGTATAGATCACTGTGCAGTGGGATCCACTCTGCTCCATGCCTAGGCAAATCTTCGGGTATTCAAAGGACTGGCTTGCCCCACAATTCCTGTGCAGAGATCTTCAGCTGGCTCTTACCCATAAGTGTTATATATTGACTTGCAGGTTGAACCACACAGCCCAATATAAAACCTGCTGAAAAAAAAAAACTGCATAGGGCTATAAAAGCAAAGCCAAAAGGCCCTAATCAACATTCTCTAAAGTCAAACCCCCAAGGGAGGGGGTGGGGTAAAAGATAAAGGAAAAAATATACTGAAAGAACAAAATTCTTCTCACACAAAAATAATTACCAAATTTAGAAGGGCCAGTATATCCAGATGAAAAGGAACCAGTGCAAGAATTATGCCATGTAATACCTGAAAAAAAAGGACCATACTACGTCTCCATCAGGAAATGAAGGAACTGATAAATATCTTTAAAAGAAACCAATTGGAGATTTTGGAATAGAAAAACTCACTTAAGGAATTTCAAAGATATCAATGAAACTTTTATGAACAGAGTGGACAAGCAGAAGAAAGTATTTCAGAGCTTGAAGGCACGTCTTTCAAACTAATTCAGTCAGACAAAAAAAAAAAAAAAAAGAGAGAGAGAATAAAGCATTTAAATAATGAAAAGTCTTCAAGAAATATGAGATTGTATAAAATGACCAAGTTTATAAAGTGTTGGAAATCCTGAGAGAGGAGAAAAAAACAATTTCAAAAACATATTTTAGGAAATACTTCAAGAAAATTTCCCTAATCTTGCTAGAGAGGTTACATTCAGATACTATAAATCCAAAGAACACCTGTGAGATACTGTATAAAACAAACAACAGCAAGGTATAAAGTCATCAAACTCACCCAGGTCAATGCTAAAGAAACAAATCTTAAAGGCAACTAAAGAAAAAGGTCAGATTATGTACAAAGGGAATGTTATCAGGCTAACAAGAGTTATCAGCAGAAATCTTACCAGTCAGGAGAGATTGAGGTGTATTTTCAGTATTCTTAAAGAAAATACATTTTAACTGAGAAGTACATATCCCACTAAACTAAGCTTCATAAGCAAAGGATAAATAAAATATTTTCCAGAGAAGCAAGCACTAAGGGAATTTATTACCATTAGATCAGCCCTCCTTAGGGAAGTTCTAAACATGTATATGAAAGAATGATACTTGCTACCATAAAACACACTTAAGTACAAAGCCCATAGGCTCTACAAAGCAACCGCACAATAGAAACTACAAAGCAACCAGCTAACAACTTCACAATAGGATCAAAATGTCACATATCAATATTAACCTTGAATGTAAATGGTCTAAAGGCCCCATTTACAGGCAGAGTTTCATTGGATTAAAAAAACAAGACCTATCTGTCTTCTGTCTCCAAGAGCCCCACCTCACAGATAATGACACACACACAGGATAAAATGATTGGAGAAAGATCTATCCATAAATGGAAAACAGAAAACAGCAGGGGTCACTATCATTATATCAGATAAGAGAGATTTTAACCAACAAAGGAGGAGGAAGGGCATTAAATAATGATAAAAGATTCAATTCAATCAGAAGACTCTATTGTAAATATAGACACACCCAACATTGGAGCACCCAGATTCATAAAACAAGTACTTCTAGACTTAGGAAAGGACTTAGATAGACATACAATAATAGTGGGGTACATCAACACCCCACCAGCAGTATTAGGTAGTTCACTGAAGCAGAAAATTCACAAATTCCAGACTTAATTAGATGGCCAATTGGACTCAATAGACATCTACAGAACACTCCACCCAACAACCACATAATATACATTAAGAGGATATACATCTGTATACAGAACATACTCCAAGACTGACCACATGCTCAGCCATAGTTTCAACAAATTGAAAAATATTGAAATTATACCAACTATATTTTCAAACCATAGTGGAATAAAAACAGAAATCAGTACCTAGAACATCTCCAAAAATAGCACAATTTCATAGAAATTAAACGACTTGCTCCTGAATGACTTTTGGTTAAAAATAGGATTAAGACAGAAATCAAAAAGTTCTTTAAAATAAATGAAAATAGACACACAACATACCAACGTCTCCCAGATACAGGAAAAGCAGTGTTTAGAGGAAACTTTATGCTTTTCCACTAAATGCTTATCTCAAAAAGTTAGAAAGATGTCAAATTAACAATCTAACTTCACACCTAGAGGAACTAGAAAAACAAAAACTAACTTCAAAGCTGTAAGAAAAGAAATAACTAAAATCAGAGTGGAAATGAATGAAATTGAGACTCAAAAATCCATACAACGAATCAATAAATCCAAAAGTTTGTCCTTTGAAAGGAAACAAGATTAATAGACCACTAGCTAGATTAACAAACAAAAAAGAGAGAAGATCCAAATAAGCATAAGCAGAAACAACACAGGGGATATTAAAACCAATTCCATAAAAATACATTAGATCCTCTAAGACTATTATAAGCAACTTTATGCACATAAACAAGATAACCTAGAAAAAAATGAATAAATTCCTGGAAACACACAAGCTCTCCATATGAATCAGGAATAAACTGAAACTCTGAACAGACTAATACTGAGTTCTGAAATTGAGTCAGTAAGAAAAATCCTACCAACCAAAAGCAGCCTTAGACCAGATGGATTCACAGCTGAATTCTACTTGATATACAAAAAGAGTGGTTACAAATTCTAATGAAACTTTTCTAAAAAATCAAGAAGGAGAGATTCCTCCCTAACTCATTCTCTCATTCTATGAAACCATCATCACCCCTACACCAAATCCTGGCAAAGAAACAATGAAAAACGTAACTAACAAACAAACAAAAACAAAAACAAAACCAACATCCCTGATGATCACAGATGCAAAAACCCTCAACAAAATACTAGCAAACCCAATCCAGTAGCACATAAAAAGCTATTTACCAAAATCAAGTATGCTTCATTCTTGGGATGTAAGGTACATTCAACAGATGCAAGTCAATAAATGTGATTAATCACATAAACAGAATTAAAAACAAAAATCATATAATTATCTCAACAGACGTGGAAAAAGCCTTTGATAAAATCCAATAGCACTTCATAACAAAAACCCTCAATAAACTAGGCATTGAAGGATTATAACTAAAAATAAGAACCATCTACAACAGACCCACAGCCAATATCACACTGGATGAACAAAAGCTGGAGGCATTTTCCTTGAGAATTGGAACAAGATAAGAATGCCCATTGTCCTCATTCCTATTTAACATCATACTGGAATTCCTTGCCAGGCCAATCAGACAAGATAATGAAATACAGGGCATCAAAATAGGAGAAGAAGAAGTCAAATTATCTCTCTTCATAAATGATATGATAGTACACCTATAAAATCTTAAAGACTCCACCAAAAGGCTCCTGGAACAGAAAAAATACTTCAGTAAAGTTTCAGGATACAAAAAATCAGTGTACAAAAAATAGTAACATTTCTATATACCAATAATCTTCAAATGAGAGCCAAATCAAGAATGCAATTACATTTAAAATAGCAACAAAATAAATAAAATACCTAGGAATTCATCTAATCAGGGAGGTGGAATAACGTATCTCTACAAGGAGAACTACAAAATACTGCTGAAACTAATAATAGATGACATAAACAAATGGAAAAACATTCCACCCTTATGGATTGGAAAAAGCCATATTATTAAAATGGCAATACTACCCAAAGCAATTTTGCAGATTAATTGCAATTCCTATCAAACTACCAATGTCATTTTTTGCAGAATTAGAAAAAACTATTTTAAAATTCATATGGAATCAAAAAAGAGCCTCAGTAGCCAAAGTATCCCAAGCAAAAAGAGTAACTCCAGGGGCATCACATTACCCAACTTCAAACTGTGCTATAAAGCTACAGTAACCCAAACCAAATGTTACTGTTATATAAACAGACACCTAGACCAAATGGAACAGAATAGAGAACCCAGAAGTAAAGCCACACATCTATAGCCATTTGATCTTTGATAAAGTTGACAACGATAAGCAATAAAGGATTCTCTATTCAATAAATGATACTGGGATAGCTGGCTAGCTACATGCAGAAGAATGAAATTAGACTTCTATCTTTCACCATATACAATATTAACTCAAGATGGATCAAAGATTTAGATGTAAGTCTAAATCATCTAGAATTCCAGAAGAAAACCTAGGAAACACCATTCTGGACATGGGCCTTGGTACTCAATTTATGACTAAGTCCTCAAAAGTCATTGCAACAAAAACAAAAACAAATGAGAAGTTAGATCTAATTAAACTAAAGAGCTTCTGTACAGCAAAAGATATTATCAATATGGTTAAAGTGACAATCTCCTTAATGGCAGGAAATATTGACAAACTATGCATTCAACCAAGGTCTAAAATCCAGAATCTATAAAGAATTTTAACAATTCAACAAGCAAAAAGACAAACTCATTAACAAATTGGCAACACATGGGCAGACACTTCTCAAAAGTAGACATACAAGTGGCCAACAAAGGTATGAAAAAAATGCTCATAAACACTAATCATCAGAGAAATGTAAATGAAAACCACAATAAGATATCATCTCACAGAAGTCAGAGTGGTTACTGTTAAAAAGTCAAAAGATAACAGATTCTAGGAAGGTTGTAGATAAAAGGGAATGTTTATACACTGTAGGTGGGTATATATTAGTTCAGCTACTACGAAAAGCAGTTTGGAGATTTCTTAAGGAACAATTAGCAGGGCTACCATTTGACCCAGCCATCCCCCTACTGGGTATATATAGGAAGGAGAGTAAATTGTTCTACCAAAAAGATATATGGCGTGTACATTCATTTTAGTGTAATTCACAATAGCAAAGATAAAGACTTAACTTAGGTGCCCATCAATGGTGGATTAGATAAAGGAAATGTGGTATGTATACACCATGAAATACTACAGAGCCATAAAAAGAATGAGATCATGACATTTGCAGCAACATGGATGCAGCTGGAAGCCATTATACTAAGAAAATAAATGCATTAACAGAATACCAAATATCACATGTTCTCATTTATAAGTAGGAGCTAAACACTGGGTACTCATAAACATAAAGATGGCAACAACAGACATTGGGGACTTACAGAGTGGGGAGGGAGAAAGGAGGCAAGAAATGATAAACTAAGTGTGAGTACTATGCATACTATTTGGGTTATAGGATCATTCATATCCCAAATATCGGCATCACACAATATACTCATGTAATGAACCTGCACATATACTCCCTGAATCTAAAATAAAAGATAAAATTATTTTAAAATACAAGCTATAAAGGAAACTATTGTTATTATTGGGAATATATGAATACATATCATATATTAAATATACCATCCATATTCAATGTCAGATTTCCTGAGTTTGATCATTCTATTCTATTTAAGTAGAATATCTTTGTTCTCGTGAGATATGTAGAAAAGTAGCTGTAGACTGCCACAATGTCTGAAACTATGTCTCAGTAAATACAAGCTTTTCTATATATTTCATGTGACATTTCTACTAGTAAAATAAATCCACTGTCTTCATATCTCTGAGAAGTGGTAGGGCCAGCAAGACAGCTGATGTGGAGCCCAGAGGGTTTGATGCAGTAGCATCAGTAGTGGAGCACAGCCAGGGACAGCCATCCCTCAAGGCTCAACTTGCTCCCATAGGAGTCTTTAGCCCTAAGAAAATGGCTGGACCTGATCTCTGCAGGGTAGTCTTGCACATCAGATGGGGCTGCTCCAACCTGAGCACCCCTTGGTCTACTACTCACTCCTGGGGCCCTAGCCTGGCCACCTCTGCTTGCAGGGAAGCCTTGGGTGCCCTTGGGACCCATACCATAGCTTCTACCCTGGCAGACTGTGCCTGAGCAGTAGAGAGCTCCAGTGAGGCAGCCCTATGGACACACACCAGTCCATCCACTCCCTCCCTATAATGCAGCTTCCTCCAGGCCCACAGCAACTATCCACATAACTTTGCATGTGCATGTCTGCACAGGCAGGTTTTACTTTCCTTGCCCTGCCAGCAGTCCAGCAGTCTACCCCCTGCTGGCTGTCACTGCAGACAGAGCTTCGGCAACACAGAGCCAGAAAGCCCCAACCCTACCAACACCCAACCCTTGCACTAACACTGCTCAGAGAACAGTGGATCTCCCTCACCCTGAGCAATCACTTCTGCTTGCAGGGCACAGAGAAGGCATCCAGGCCTGTACTCATGAGCACCCTACTTCCAAGTCAACGCCACCTCCAGCATGACTAAACACACAGTCTCCTGCACCACCACCAATGGCATTGTTTCTGCCACTGTGGTGAATGCCCTCAGGAAGGCAGGCACCCTGGCACCCACTAGCACTCTGCCACAGCTACTGCACCTCCACTCCTCCCACCCACAGCTCAGTGGATTTCAGACCTTGAGAAGACATAGAAACTAAGTTGTGGTCCAGTACAAGTCCCACAGACTTAGAGCATGCAGTCCAGGGGCTGGGAGCTGAGTGTTGGCCCCCTAAAATCTTCCAGAAATGAAGCTGGATGAATCCACCTTATACCGCAATCGAATCCTCAAGGTCATCAGATAGGATAAAAGAAAAAAAAGTAACTAAACTTAGAGCAGAACTGAAGGAGACAGAAAAACAAAAAACCCTACAAAAAAAATCAATGAATCCAGGAGCTGGTTTTTGGAAAAGATAAAAAAAATTGATATACTGCTAGCAAGACTAATAAAGAAGAAAAGAGAGAAGAATCAAACAGATACAATAAAAAATGGTAAAGGGGATATCACCACCGACCCCACAGAAATACAAACTACCATCAGAGAATACTATAAACACCTCTACACAAATAAACTAGAAAATCTAGAAGAAATGGATAATTTCCTGGACACTTACACTCTCCCAAGACTAAACAAGGAAGAACTTGAATTCCTGAATAGACCAATAGCGGGCTCTGAAATTGAGGCAATAATTAATAGCCTACCAACCAAAAAAAACGCCAGGACCAGACAGGTTCACAGACGAATTCTACCAGAGGTACAAGGAGGAGTTGGTACCATTCCTTCTGAAACTATTTCAATCAATAGAAAAAGAGAGAATCCTCCCTAACTCATTTTATGAGGCCAACATCATCCTGATACCAAAGCCTGGCACAGACACAATAAAAAAAAGATAATTTTAGACCAATATCCCTGATGAACATCAATAAATATCCTCAATAAAATATCCTCAATAAAATACTGGCAAATATCCTCAACAAAATACTGGCAAAGCGAATCCAGCAGCACATCAAAAAGCTTATCCACCATGATCAAGTGGGCTTCATCCCTGGGATGCAAGACTGGTTCAACATACGCAAATCAATAAACGTAATCCAGCATATAAACAGAATCAAAGACAAAAACCACATGATTATCTCAATAGATGCAGAAAAGGCCTTTGACAAAATTCAACAGCCCTTCATGCTAAAAACTCTCAATAAATTCGGTATTGATTGAACATATCTCAAAATAATAAGAGCTATTTATGACAAACCCACAGCCAATATCATATTGAATGGGCAAAAGCTGGAAGCATTCCCTTTGAAAACTGGCATAAGACAGGGATGCCCTCTCTCACCACTCCTATTCAACATAGTGGTGGAAGTTCTGGCTAGGGCAATCAGGCAAGAGAAAGAAATCAAGGGTATTCAGTTAGGAAAAGAAGAAGTCAAATTGTCCCTGTTTGCAGATGACATGATTGTATATTTAGAAAACCCCATCGTCTCAGCCCCAAATCTCCTTAAGCTGATAAGCAACTTCAGCAAAGTCTCAGGATACAAAAACAAGGTGCAAAAATCACAAGCATTCTTATATACCAGTAACAGACAGACAGCCAAATCATGAATGAACTCCCATTCACAATAGCTTCAAAGAGAATAAAATACCTAGGAATCCAATGTACAAGGGATGTAAAGGACCTCTTCAAGGAGAACTACAAACCACTGCTCAGTGAAATAAAAGAGGACACAAACAAATGGAAGAACATACCATAGTCATGGATAGGAAGAATCAATATTGTGAAAATGGCCATACTGCCCAAGGTTATTTATAGATTCAATGCCATCCCCATTAAGCTACCAATGTCTTTCTTCACAGAATTGGAAAAAACTGCTTTAAAGTTCATATGGAACCAAAAAAGAGCCCACATTGCCAAGACAATCCTAAGTCAAAAGAACAAAGCTGGTGGCATCACGCTACCTGACTTCAAACTATACTACAAGGCTACAGTAACCAAAACAGCATGGTACTGGTACCAAAACAGAGATAAAGACCAAAGGAACAGAAGAGAGTCCTCAGAAATAATACCACACATCTACAGCCATCTGATCTTTGACAAACCTGACAAAAACAAGAAATGGGGAAAGGATTCCCTATTTAATAAATGGTGCTGGGAAAATTGGCTAGCCATAAGTAGAAAGCTGAAACTGGATCCTTTCCTTACTCCTTATATGAAAATTAATTTAAGATGGACTAGAGACTTAAATGTTAGACCTAAAACCATAAAAACCCTAGAAGAAAACCTAGGTAATACCATTCAGAACATAGGCATGGGCAAGGACTTCATGTCTAAAACACCAAAAGCAACGGCAACAAAAGCCAAAATTGACAAACAGAATCTAATTAAACTAAAGAGCTTCTGCACAGCAAAAGAAACTACCATCAGAGTGAACAGGCAACCTACAGAATGGGAGAAAATTTTTGCAATCTTCTCATCTGACAAAGGGCTAATATCCAGAACCTACAAAGAACTCAAACCAATTTACAAGAAAAAAAAACTCCATCAAAAAGTGGGTGAAGGATATGAACAGACACTTCTCAAAAGAAGACATTCATACAGCCAATAGACACATGAAAAAATGCTCATCATCACTGGCCATCAGAGAAATGCAAATCAAAACCACAATGAGATACCATCTCTCACCAGTTAGAATGGCAATCATTAAAAAGTCAGGGAACAACAGGTGCTGGAGAGGATGTGGAGAAATAGGAACGCTTTTACACTGTTGGTGGGACTCTAAACTAGTTCAACCATTGTGGAAAACAGTGTGGCAATTCCTCAAGGATCTAGAACTAGAAATACCATTTGACCCAGCCATCCCATTACTGGGATATACCCAAAGGATTATAAATCACGCTGCTATAAAGACACATGCACAAGTATGTTTACTGCGGCACTATTCACAATAGCAAAGACTTAGAATCAACCCAAATGACCATCAGTGACACACTGGATTAAGAAAATGTGGCACATAGACACCATGGAATACTATGCAGCCATACACAAGGATGAGATCGTGTCCTTTGTAGGGACATGGATGCAGCTGGAAACCATCATTCTCAGCAAACTATCACAAGAACAGAAAACCAAATACTGCATGTTCTCACTCATAGGTGGGAATTGAACAATGAGATCACTTGGACACAGGAAGGGGAACATCACACACCGGGGCCTATAGTGGCGAGGAACAGCTTTAGGAGATATACCTAATGTAAATGATGAGTTAATGGGTGCAGCACACCAACATGGCACATGTATACATATGTAACAAACCTGCACGTTGTGCACATGTACCCTAGAACTTAAAGTATAATAATAAAAAAAAAGAAAAAAAATCTAAAGGTCAGCAATTTCAAAGATTGAAGGTAAATAACCCCACAAAGTTGAGGGAGAATCAGCATAAGATCCCTGAAAACTCAAAAAACCAGAGTGTCTTCCTTTCTCCAAATGACCATATCTCCCCTCCAGCAAGGGTTCTGAAACAGACTGAGGTGGCTGAAATGACAGAAATAGAATTCAGAATATGGATAGCAATGAATATCACTGAGCTACAGGAGTACATTGAAATCCAATGCAAGGAAGCTGAAAATCATGATAAAACAATGTAGGAGCTGACAGACAAAATAGCCAGTATAGAAAAGAATGTGAATGACCTAATAGAGCTGAAAAACATGCTATAAAAATTTCATAAGGCAATCACAAGTATTAATAGCAGAATAGACCAAGTGGAGGAGAGATCACAGAGCTTGTAGACCGGCTTTCTGAAATAAGGCAGTTCCACAAGAATAGACAAAAAAGAACTGTAAAAGAATGAACAAAACCTCCACGAAATATGGGATTATGTAAAGAGGCTGAATCTATGACTCATTGGTGTCCCTGTAAGAGATGGGGAAAATACAGCCAACGTGGAAAACATATTTCAAGACAACATCCATGAGTAGTTCCCCATCTAGCTAGAGAGGCCAACATTCAAATTCAGGAAATGCAGAAAACCTCAGTAAGATACTTCACAGAAGATCATCCTCAAGAAACATAATCATCAGATTCTTCAAGGTTAAAATGAAAGAAAAAAATGTTGAAGACATCTAGAGAGAAAGGTCACTTACAAAGGGAAGCCCATCAGACTAACAGCAGACCTCTCAGCAGAAACCCAACAAGTCAGAAGAGACTGAGGACCAACATTCAACATTCTTAAAGAAAAGAAATTACAATGCAGAATTTCATATCCACCCAAACTAAGCTTCATAAGTGAAGGAGAAATAAGACCCATTTCAGACAAACAAATGCTGAGGAAAATCATTACCACCAGACCTGCCTTACAAGAGCCCCTGAAGGAAGCACTACATATGAAAAGGAGAATGTTACCAGACACTACAAAAACACACTAAAATACACAGACCAGCAAAACTATAAAGCAACCACATAAACAAGTCTGCAAAATAACCAGCTAACATCCTGATGACAAGATCAAATCCACACATATCTATACTAACCTTAAATGTAAATGGGCTAAATGCCTTAATTAAAAGACAGAGAATGGCAAGGTGAATAAAGAACCCAGACCCACTGGTATGCTGTCTACAGGAGACCCATCTCACATGCAATGACACACAGGTTTAAAATAAAGAGATGGAAGAAAATCTACCAAGCAAATGGAAACCAGAAAAAAGCAGGGGTTGCAATTCTAGTTTCCAACAAAACAGACTTTATACGAAAAAAGATAAAAAAGTAAAGAAGAGCATTACATAATGGTAAAGGGTTAAATTCAACAAGCAAATCTAACTATCCAAAATATATATGCACCCACTAGAGGAGCACCCATATTAATAAAGCAAGTTCTTAAAGACCTTCAAAGAGATTTAAATTCTCACACAATAACAGTGGGAAAATGTAACACACTACTGACAATATTAGGCAGATTGTTGAGACAGAAAATTAACAGATATTCTGGACCTGAACTCAGCACTGGATCAAACAGAACTGATAGATATATATACAACTCTCTACCCCAAAACAACAATTATACATTCTTCTCATAGTTACATGGTACATATTCTAAAACTGATCACATATTCAGAAATAAAACACTCCTCAGCAAATGCAAAAGAACTGAAATTATAACAAACAATCTCTCAGACCCCAGAATAATCAAATTAGAAGTCAAGACTAGGAAATTCACTCAGAACCATGCAATTTCATGGAATATTGAATAACCTGCTTCTAAATGACTTTTGTGTAAATACTGAATTTAAGACAGAGATAAACAAGTTATTTGAAACTAATAAAAAGAAAGTTACAACATACCAGAATCTCTGGGACACAGCTCAGGCTGTGTTAAGAGGGAAATTTATAGCACTAAACACTCACATCAAAAATTTAGAATTTCTCAAGTTAACAACTTAATATCACAATTAAAGAACTACAGAACCAAGAGCAAACAAATTCTAAAACTAGCAGCAGACTAGAAAAAAACAAAATCAGAGCTGAACTGAAGGAGACAGAGACATTAAAAACCATTCAAAAGATTAATGAATCCAGGAGATTTTTTTTTAAATGAATAAAATAGTTAGACTTCTAGCTAGATTAATAAAGAGGAAAAGAGAGATTCAAATAAATACAATCAGAAATTTTAACAAAGGGGAGATTGCCACTGATCCCAAAGAAATACAAATAACCATTCGAGACTATTATGAATACCTCTATTTACACAAACCAGAAAGTCTAGAAGAAATGAATAAATTCCTGGACATGTATACCCTCCTAAGACTGAACCAGGAAGAAACCGAATCCCTGAACAGACCAATAATGAGCTTTGAAATTGAGTCAGTAATAAATAGCCTACCAACAAAAAAAGCCCAAGACCACATGGATTCACAGATGAATTCTACCAGATATACAAAGAAAAGCTCATACCATTCATGCTGAAACTACTCCAAAAAGTTGAGGAGAAGGAATTCCTCCCTAGCTTATTCTACAAAGCTAGCATCACACTGCTACCAAAACCTGACAGAGTCACAACAACAAAAATTTCAGACATATATTCTTGATGAACATTGATGCAAAGTAGTCAACAGAATACTTGCAAACCAAATTCAGCAGCACATCAAAAAGCTTATCCACCATGATCAAGTAGGCTTTATCCTTGGGATGCAAGGTTTGTTCAACATCTGCAAATCAATAAATGTGATTGATCACATAAATACCACTAAAGACAAAAACTACATGATTATCTCAATAGATGCAGAAAAGGCTTTTGATAAAATCCAATACCCCTTAATGTTAAAAATTCTCAATAAACTAGGTATTGAAGGAACATACCTCAAAGTAATAAGAACCACCTATAACAAACCCACAGCCAACATCATATTGAATGGGCAAAAGCTGGAAGCAATCCCCTTGAAAACTGGAGGAAGACAGGAATACCCTTTCTTACCACTCCTATTCAACATAATATTGGAAGTCCTGGCCAGGACAAGCAGGCAAGAGAAAGAAATAAAGGCATCCCAATAGGAAGAAAGTAAGTTAAACTATCCCTGTTTGCAGACAAAATGATCCTATAGCTAGAAAACCCCCTAGTCTCAGCCCAAAAGCTTTTTCAGCTGATAAACTTCAGCAAAGCATCAGCATACAAAATCAATGTGCAAAAGTTGGTAACATTCTTATACACCAACAACAGTCAAGCCAAGATCAAAATCAGGAATGCAATCTCATCTAAAATTGCCACAAAAAATAATAAAATACCTAAGAATAGAGCTAACCAGGAAGGTAAAAGATCTCTAGAAAGAGAACTACAAAACATGACTCAAAGAAACCAGATATGACACAAACAAATGGAAAAACATTCCTTGCTCATGGACAGGAAGAATCAATACTGTAAAAATGGTCATACTGCCCAAATTGATTTATAGATTCAATGCCATTCCTATTACACTACCATTCAAATTCTTCACAGAACTAGAAAAACACTATTTTACAATTAACATGGAATCAAAAAAGAGCCCTAATAGCCAAGGCAATCCTAATAGCTGAGTCAATAATAAGCAAAAAGAACAAAGCTAGAGTCATTGTGCTACTAGACTTCAAACTGTATTACAGGGCTATGGTAAACAAAATAGCGTAGCACTGATACAAAAACAGACGCATAGACCAGTGGAACAGAATAAAGAATGCAGCAATAAGGCTGCACACCTACAACTAGCTGATCTTCAACAAACCTGATAAAAACAAGCAATGGGGAAAGGACTTCGTATTCAAAAAATGATGCTGGAATAACTAGCCATGTGCAGAATATTGAAACTGGACCCCTTCCTTATACTATATACAAAAACTAACTCAAGATGGATCAAAGACTTAAATGTAAAGCCCAAAACTATAAAAACCCTGAAAGACAACCTAGGCAATACTATAAAGGACATAGGAATGAGCAAAGATTTCATGATGAAGATGCCAAAAGCAATTACAACAAAACCACAAAATGACAAATGGGATCTTATTAAATAAAAGAGCTTCTGCACAGCAAATTATTAATAGAATGAACAGACAACCTATAGAATGGGAGAACATATTTGCAAACTAGGTATCCGATAAAGGTGTAATAACCAGCATCTATAAGATACTTAAAATAATTTACAAGAAAAAAAAATGAGCAACCCTTTTAAAAAGTATGCAAATGACGGCCGGGCGCGGTGGCTCAAGCCTGTAATCCCAGCACTTTGGGAGGCCGAGACGGGCGGATCACGAGGTCAGGAGATCGAGACCATCCTGGCTAACACGGTGAAACCCCGTCTCTACTAAAAAATACAAAAAACTAGCCGGGCGAAGTGGCGGGCGCCTGTGGTCCCAGCTACTCGGGAGGCTGAGGCAGGAGAATGGCGTGAACCCGGGAGGCGGAGCTTACAGTGAGCTGAGATCCGGCCACCGCACTCCAGCCTGGGCGACAGAGCCAGACTCAGTCTCAAAAAAAAAAAAAAAAAAAAGTATGCAAATGACATGAATGGACACTTTTCAAAAGAAGACATACATGCAGCCAACAAGTATCTGAAAAATAGCTCAACATCATTCATCATTAGAGAAATGCAAATCAAAAACACAATGAGATACCATCTAACACCAGTCAGAATGACTATTATTAAAAAGTCAAAAAATAAAAGACAATAGTGAGGTTGCAGAAAAAAAGGAATGCTTATACACTGTTGGTGGGAGGGTAAATTAGTTCAGATCTTGTGGAAGGCAGTTTGGTGATTCTTCAAAGACCTAGAGGCAGAAATATCATTCAACCCAGCAATCTCAGTACTGGGTATATACCCAAAGAAATATAAATCATTCTTTTATAAAGACACATGCATATGTAAGTTCATTGCAGCACTATTCACAATAGTGAAGACATGGGATCAACGTAAATGCCTATCAGTGATAGACTGTATAAAGAAAATATGGTACATAAACACCATGGAGTACTATGCAGCTATATAAAATAAGAACAAGATTATGCTCTCTGCAGGAACAGGGATGGAGCTGGAGACCATTATCCTTAGCAAACTAATGCAGGAACAGAAAACAAAATACCACATGTTCTCACTTGTAAGTGGGAGATAATGATGAGAACACATGGGCTTATACAGGGGAGCACCATACGCTGGAGCCTATTGGAGGGTGGAGTTGAGAGGAGGGAGAGAGTTAGGGAAAAAAAAGTCCACTAATGGGTACTAGGCTTAGTATCTGAGGATAAAATAATCTGTACAACAAACCCCCATTACCCACGTTTGCCTATATAATAAAACTGCACATATACCCTGAACCTAAAACTATTTGCAAATACATATATTGATATTTTAGCATACCCCTTGTCATTCTGAAATGTTTACTACAACTTCTTGACATTCATTTACCATGTATATTTTTTGTTTTAGCATTATTTCTGCCTTCCCTTACCCCCCTTTTCTGAATGCTGACAGCTTCATTCACCAGGGCTATTTCTGGCTGCTCATTGTAACCTTTATTCACTACAAAATCATTTCAAACTGCAATTTCTTTAAATAGATTCCCTTTACATTTTTAGACATGAATTATCTGTTTATGAAGTTTCTCTAATTACAGCATGAGTTACTTGGAAATTCCCATCTGTATCCAATGTGCAGTTGGCATCATGCTACACTTATTTTCTTAAGTTTCTTTCTTAAAAGAAAATAAAGTGGAAGAAAAATCATACTAAAAATAGCAATCATATTTCTATAAACATTAATGTTAGTGCAATCTTCCTCAATGTCTTAGCTAGTATTTTTTCTTAATATTTATTTTTCTGGAGCCCAGCTCCCTGGACAGCTTTTTTGGAAACCCATCTAATATGTGACAGGTCTGCAAAGGGATCAGCATGTTTCAGTATCATATATACAGTGTAATTTAGAATAGTCTAAACCAACAGACAGCTTTGAACAGTATGAATTTCATGTCTATTTACATAGAAGACATTCATTGGAGGAGAACTAACATTATCTATAAACAGACATACTTACCCATACAAACATAATCAGTCAATGTTGTTGATTATCCTCCTGGAAAAGACCAGAGGGCTTACTGTGATTCTTTTAAATTCCTCCCCAGTTCCAATCGAACTGTAAAACAGTTGTGTCTCTTTACAGATCCCGAAAGCTGATAGGAAATTAGAGTAAGCAAGTAAGTATTCAACTACATATTTTCTAATTTTAGGATTTTTAGTATTCCTCTTAAAAATTATTGGTGGTTTTATACTCAGACCCTGGAAATGTTAAACAAACTAAAAAAAAAAAAAGGCCAAGTCACCTAAGGAGTACTTTATATAATCAAAAGTTTGTGATATAAAGTTAAAGCTTATATCTACTGTCAGCCCTGTTGTTCAGTAGTCAGAATCATTATTTAAAATTCCAGTATTACATATAATTGCTTGTTACTTCAAATGGTATAAGAAGGAAACAAAGAAGACATTTGTGAGATTGTCTTTTAAGAAAAAATCCAGCAAATATGGTAGCCACAGTGTTCTTGTCAGTTACTAACGATGGAACGAATTGCAAAGTTTTCTATAGGAACTTCAGGGGATCTGTGCCTCCTACCTCTCTACAGTAGCAATCTCCTCCTAACCTGGGTGGCAAGGAGAAAGCAATTCTTCCTCCCAATATGTCTAACATGCTCCTCTCATAACCACAGGGTATAGAAAAACACTGATTCCACAAAAAGAATAGATGCATAATCACACATTAACAGCTAGAAGTTTTCAAAGCATATATTTGAAGCCTTCAATAGAAATCAGTTTATAAAATCTCAGTGCTTTGAGACTGATTAATTACATAAAGAAAAACTAACACTTGGGGCCCTGAAGCAGGAAGGCTAGTATCTATCAGTAGGTAGGATTAGATAAGAACCAAGGGAGGCACAGAAAGGAACTACTTCCCTGCCCAATTTAGTTAAGGCTTCCTACCAGTTCCATGCTGGAGAAATTAGAAATGATACATTATCCTTTCTAAAAAAATAATTTATTGTGATTTAAATACAAAGTAAACTGAATATGGGGAATCATTTTCAACATACCCGCTTGTCAATTTCATCAAGTCCTAAATTTAAAAACTGCTATGAATTCCTGCATATAGGTTCCCAGACTGCATAGAACCTCCCTGATTATGAGAGTCAAGATGCTGGTGATGAGTCACAACAAATCTAGATACGCAGTTCCCTTAAACGCCTTTCTCAGAAACGTACTTTTGTCCAGGTGTACTCGCAATGACATTGTTTTGTTGCAAAGAAAAACATATCTGACTCCTGAAAAAAGTGGGCAAATCATTTCATTTAGAGAGACACCCTAAAAATAGAAAGAAAGTAAAGAATCTAAACATAATGATAAGGCAAAATAAAATGTTATTTATCATTATTATTACATCAAATTGCATTTGGTCTGAAATTTGTCCTCTAATGAGTCTTAACTTTATACTTCTGGTCTCATCCCATTTACTATTTCACAACATCTATAGTCAAAAGGCTAGGCACAGTGTACATGGGTCCTTTCCTAGCATCTTACAAAGCTAAAAACAAGGCATCCATATGGCTGAAGTCTCACCTGGAATTTGGGGTACTCTTTCAGATTTAATCAGGTTGTTAGAAGAAATTTTCTGCAGCTGTAGAACTGAGGTTCCCTTCTTCTAGGTGGCTATTGGCCTGGGACCACACTCAGCTCCTAGGGGTCACCCTAAGCTCCTTGCCACATCCCTCAGCCTCAGTCTATTAATGACATGGTGGTTACTCTTTCAAGGCCAACAAGGGAGTATCTCTGTCTCTTTTAATCCTTCTGACTTATTTTAAGGGTTCACCTGATTAGATAGAGCCCATCCAGGATAACCTTTCTCATATAAACTCAATTTATATGAGACTTTCATGATATCTGTAAAATCCCTTTACAGACACACCTAGATTAGTATTTAAGTCAATAAATGAAAGAAAATGTGTATAACAGAGGGGTGGGGATATTGGGGCCATCTTAGAATTCTGCCTTCCACAATCATATGCTTAACTCAAAACTCATCATCATTATTGTCCCATGTATGACTACTTTAATTAATTTACTTTTACATTTATTTAATACTATAATGAATAGGTACAAACCTCCTGTTCAACTCAAGAAGCATAGCATAGTAAAAATTATTAATGTTTACCAAAATGTACCTCCACATTCTATCTTCCTGCTAAGAGATAGCTTTCTAAATTTCATTTATTATTCATAATCTTTAACATTTTTACCAATATACATGTCCACATATTTCATTTCACTTATTTTGAACTTAAGATACACCATAAACATTCTCCTGGGACTTGCCTCATCCATTGTGCTTGTATAATGTTATTACTTCCATCTCCTTGGTTATTATAACTTCAGGGGTTTCATTAAAAAACCTTTTGTACATCTTGTAGATAAGAAAAGTAAGGTATAGAAAGTCCTTACAATATCATTTTGTATTGGTAGACTTTTATCATCAAAATTCAGTGTCATTTCTACCATTTAGTACATTTCAATGAAATCACCTACAGTATATTAAAATATATTTATGTGTACCATTATAAATAAAATTTGAATAACTTTATTAATGAACCAAATTATGCTAAAATCAGTAAAACTCTTCCCAATGTGTCATGATACAAATAACAATACACAAAAATATCTTGTCAGTGTGGTTAGAATTTCTGCAGTACACCTTTATAAATTATAGAAAAAGAAACATAGTAAGTAAAACTCTGGATTTAAACTGACTTTTTCAAGAACCACACAAACCACTATCTGAAATTCTCAAATGATATTCTTGGTAATTATTGGGTATTTATTGAATAACAATGAATGGTTAGCATCCCATAACAGGCATAATAGAAAATATCTGTAGAATGAAAAACTTCCTGTAATACCTCTTGTTATTATTGGAAGGAGTAACTTTAGCAGGATAAGCAATGCTTTAAAACAGGAGTTACTGCCATTTGATAGAGATGGTATAGTGTAGTGCAGCTAAAAGACAGTAGTGGGTTGTAAAAAAATTAGTAATTCTTAAACTTTTGATCTATAAAGATAGGTTTCTTTATACAAGATATTGGATGAAGGAGGAAAGAAGTTGACTATTTCCTTCAGCTAACTCTGTGTTTGGAAAGGGAGCCCCCTTAGAGTCATGAGACCAGATAGCTATAGGATAGCTGCATTTATCAGGTCTATCAGCTACCTCCTTTTGCATTATCCATTCCTTGTGTTATTGCACAACCACCAGAGACATCAGTTATTAGAGAGTGGGTAGAGAGGAGTATATATTTGGATGCAAAAAGGACAGAACAGATCAAGAACAAAATATGACTATATGAAATATAACTTTAGGAATATCCCTTCCTTTTGCCTCTCCAACCCCCAAATCTTTTATATGGTATTGTGTTACTTTAACTGTGCGTATTCAAATGAAACTGAAATTTACTTTAGCAACAAAATGAACTTAACAGTCCTCAATCCTGCCTCCCATCTGTCATTTTCCTCTTCCTTTTATCTAGTGTTGCCTATGACTATCTTCCAGACATTTCTGTAGTTCACTCATCTTAACTTGGTTGTCTCCTTAAACCATTAGGAGTCCATGAACTTTATTGTGAGAATGAATATTGACCTCTCAGGAGCACTTCACAATCCAGTGTGTCCTGTCCCGTCTTTCATAAATTGATTTTTTAGACTATTGGATATTGAACAGATAATTAGAAAAGCTTAGGCCAACTGGGATTACATATAAAGGCCATAAAAAAAATAAATAGAGTGAGTTTAATGAACCAACTATAGACCACAAAATATAATTACAGCAGCAGCAGCAGAGATTTATAAAACCGAGAATGTCTTCTCTTGTTTAGTATACTTAGCTCTTAACTATACTTAGCAGGAAAACTTGCTAATTACAATAAGATAACCTTAAAATGACAACATATACTTTAAAATCTTAGGACACATTAGAATTCTAAATAATTACGAAAGAATTTAACTTTTTGAAAAGCCATTTAATTTACCAATAGTATTGGTACACAGATTGAACAAGGAATTCAAAAAGTAGCAAGTGAAATAGATCACTGATGGCCCCAATAATGAATATTTGCGGCCACAAGTCTCTATATCAGCATTGAGTGTTTTTGCTTTTGATCATATAGCAACTGTGCTCTGTCCACAAGATCATACGCTCATAGAATTTTTTCAGCAGCTACTAATTTGTACTAAAAAACTTATGAAAAATATCACCAGCCTTTAATAACACGAAACTTTCTCTTTAAATTTTCATTTAATTTAAAATATAATTGTATATCCACATGCTATTGTAAAAAAAAGTAAGAGATTTCATGTATCTTTTAACCAATTATTCCCAATGGTAACATCTTGAAAACTGTAATCCAATATTGCAACCTGAATATTGACATTGATACAGTCAAGATACAAAGCATTTTCAATATCACCGGTCCCTTATGTTGCACTTTCATAGCCACAGGGCTTTCCCAACTTAAACTCTGGCAACCACTAACCTGTTCTCTATTTCTATCACTTTTTTCATTTCAATGTAATATAAATGGACTCATATGCTATATAACCCTTATAGCCTAATTCTGTGGGTCATTATTCAGTTTGTTGCATTTATCAATATCTTGTTCATTTTTTTGCTGACTGATATTTCACGGTATAGATGTATCACAATTTATTTAAGTGTTCACTCATTAACAGACATCTGGGTTGTGTCCAGTTTTTGTATATTATAGATAAGACTAGTATAAACATATACAGACTTTGTGTGAACAGAAGTCTTCATTTCTCTGAGATAAATGTCTAGGATTGCAACTTCTGGTTGTATGTTAGCTGTATGCTTAGTTCTTTATGAATGTACCAAACAAATTTTCCACAGTGGTTGTACCACTTTCATTCTCACCAGCAGTATATCTAGTGATCCAGTTTCTCTTATTCTCACTAGAATGTGGTATTGGCACTGTTTCTATTTTAGCCATCTTAATAGGTATACAATAATACATCAATTTGGTTTAATTTACATTTCCTGAATGACTTGTGACATTGAAGATTTTATGTGCTTACTTCCCAAATATATATCCTCTTCAGTGAAATGTCTTTTCATGGTTTGAACCATGTTCTTCTTTTAATTAATTAATTTTTAAATTTTGTGGGTACACAGTAGGTATATATGTTTATGGGGTACATGAGATGTTTTGATATAGGCATGCAATGTGAACCACATCATGGTGAATGGGGTATCCATCCCCTCAAGCATTTATCCTTTGAGTTACAAATAATCCAATTACATTCTTTAAGTTATTTCAAAATGTACAATTAAGTTAGTATTGACTATAGTCACCCTATTGTGCTATTGAACAGTAGGTCTTATTCATTCCTTCTAATTTTTGGAGCCATTAACCATCCCTACCTCCCCACTACCCTTTAGGTTTAACTATGAGAGTTCTAGATACCGTTCTCTTGTCAGGTATGTGGTTAGCAAATATTTTTTCCCAGTCTGTACCTTATTTTTTAATATTCTGAACAGGGTATTTTATAGAAAGATACATTTTTTAGTTTTGATGAAGTCTAATTTACCAGTTTTTCCTTTTATGAATTGCATTTGTTCTGCTAAGTTTGAGAACCTATTGTCTAGACCTAGCTCTCATACCCTTGTGGATTTCTCTATTAATAATTTTTATTTCAATTCTGGGGTTTTCCCTAACATATTTAGTAACTCTGTTGCTTAGTGCATACATATTTAGGATTGCTACATCTTTTTTTGTAACTTAAGCCTTTTATAATTGTATAAACTCCATCACTGTCTCTGGTAATTTTTTATTTTTTGCTCTGAAGTCTATCTGATATTAACATAGCTTCTCCTGCTTTCCTTTGATTAATATTTCTATGAAATACTTTTCCATCCTTTTTACTGTCAACCTGACTATATCACTATATTTGAAGTGACTTTATTGTCAACAGCATAATTTGATGCGTCAATGTTTAATTCAATGTGTCAATTTTCATTTTAATTGGTGAGTTTAGACTAGTCATTTTTAGTGTAATTATTGATATGTTAGGGCTCGAGTTTGCCATTTTGTTTTTGTTTGTTCTGTTTTTCACTTCTTTGTGTTTTTCACGATCTCTGAGTTAAGTAAACACCTTTTTAGAATTTTATTTTAAATTTATCTACATAGTGTTTGGAGTATATCTCTTTGTAAAGATTTTTCAGTGGTTGCTCTAGGTATTACAATATATGCGTATAACTTACCACAGTTTATTGATGTCCTTATTTTACCAGTTCGAGTATAGAAACTTATCTCCCCATTTTATGTCTCACCCATTTATAACATAATTATCTTAAATATTTTCTGTCTCTCTCTCTATATATATTTGGCAAATTTATTATTTCTTTCTTCATTCATCAAACAGCATTTTGAAAACCCAAGAGAAGAATAAAAGTCTATTGTATGTACTCATATTTTTGCTTACTATGTTCTGTCATTCTCCCTGAAATTCTAAGTTGCTTTTATTGGTACCTTTCTGTTTAGGGAATTTCCCTTAGCCATTATTTTAAGGTAAAACTATGGGACGGATTATTTTAGTTTTTCATCCTCTTGATTTCCCTTTCATTCCTGAATGGTATATTCACTGTCTACAGAATTCTAAGCTGACAGTTCTTTTCCTGTAGCACCTGAAATATATTGTTGTCATTTTCTTCTCATCTCCATGATTTCTGATTTTAAAAAATCTTGTCAATCTAGTTAATCCGATATGTAAGGCATTATATTTGTCTGATTGCTTTCTAAATTTGTCTTTAATTTTCAGTAGTTTAATTTTGATGTGCTTTGGCATTGATTACTTTGTGTTTATCATATTTGGGTCTTATATATAGTACCTTGAATTTGTAAGTTTATGTCTCTTGCCAAATTTTGAAGGTTTTTGGACATTATTTCTTTGGGTATTTTTTTCAGCCCCGCCCTTTCTCTTCTCTTCTAAGACTCCGAAGGATATTAGATATTTTGTTATGATCACCAAGGTCCTTGAGGCTCTGTTCATTTATGGTCAACCTAGTTGCTCTTTTTCACTCAGATTGGGCAATTTCAATTACAGTGCTTTCTTCCGTCCCTGTCCCTCCAGTCTACTATTAACGCCATTTATTCACTGGCCTTGTAATTTCAGTTACATTTTTCAGTTGTAAAATTACCATGTAGTTATTCTTCATATCTTCTATTTCCTTGTTGAGACTTGAACTTTTCATTGGTTTCAAGTGTGACTTTAATTGCCCACCGAAGCATTTTTATGACAGCTCCTTTAAGATATTTATTAGATAATTCTAACATCTATGTAATCTTTCTGTTAATATCTTCTGATTTTTTGTTTCATTCAGTATGAGATTGACCTCATTCTTGGTGTGACAAATAATTTTCTATTGCAACTTGGGTATTTTTGTGATATGCTCAAAGATTCTGGATCTTATTTAAACCTTCTATTTTAGCAAACTTTCACGAGCACTTCTCTGGCAGGGGAAGAGGGACCTCTGCATCATTATTGATAGTTGGTGGTAAAAGCAACATTCTCCACTCATCTTCAATTGACACAAGAGGGGAGGTAGCTTCTAATTATGCTGCATGGGGCAGCTATTGTGTAAGTCCTAACTCTCCACTAGGTCTCCACTGACTCCACTCCAATGGGAGGGTGAAGGAGTGCCTTGATACTGCTGGGTGAGTGTGGATGAACAGGCTCCACTCCTGGCCTTTGCTGATACTGAGGCTTGGAGTGATGGCTCACTAATGGCCAATAAAGATGAAAGTCCCAGCTCTCTCTGTGACTTTTCTTGACATCACACAGTGGGGAGTTGTAGTGCTTCATTGCAACCTCAGGAAGGTGAATTCTAGGCAACCACTTAGTTTTTACTAGTGAGGTTTGGGGTGATGCCCTACTGTTTTATGTGGTTTTTGGCTAGAGTACTTATTATCTAAATGTTTTTTTTTGTCATGGCTCATAGAATGTTAATGTTTAAAGGAACTTAAGAAATGATGTCATTTAATTCTTTAATTTTACTTATGAGGACCAGAAAAATTAAATGTATTGCTTATGATAAATATTTCTATTTAGTATCAGATATTGTATTAGAACAAAAATGTTTGGATTCCCACTTCAATATTATTTTTCCTTTGTCAGGCACTTTGTCCAACCTCAATTAATTCAAGGGATGGAAGAGTACCATTCCAGATATTTAAAAATTACTTTGCTCTTTTAGACAACTATGTATTTGTAAATTTAATGATCCAAACATAAATGCTTCCCTTCATTATATCAATGTAAATATTATAGCAAAATCCCCAAACCTCTGGAACTACAGTTTTAACAAAAATTGATGTAATATCATGATCCTATAGTAAAATATTTCTTCCCATTTCTTTCTACAGAGTCCCACAACATTGCCTTGGAATTTGTTCTTAGAATTCTTCACTGTTTGAAGTTCATTAGAAAAGATGCCATCACAAGAAATGCTATTTTTTTTTCAAAGTTGACCTTAAAATTAGTTCATTCTTCATAGTGGCATATAAAAGCGGTCATCATAGAAGATGGGGCATATTTAGACTTTATGGTGTGCTCCTTGGAAGAGGTCTTTGCCCTAGACAGACACATTTATTTAGTCTTGGATGAGAGAACCAGTTTGAGGTGTTACTTTTAACACTAGGATTAGAGAATTGGTAGCTATCCAAAACGAAGGAAAAGGTTAAATCTACTAAAACCAAAACAATTTTTATAGGAGGATTTCCTTATTTAAAAGTGTTTCTCAGGTCCACGTTTACTTTCCAGTGTTGGAGATTAGAGAAAATATAAAATTATCTTAGTCACAGCTTGACTGGGTAAGCAGTCAGGTTGACACATAAGGGAACCGCAGATAGCTGCCAAACATTGTTTCTGGGGTATTTGTGAGGGTGTTTCTGGAAGGCACTAGCATGTGAATCTGTAGATGGAGTAAAGAAGGTCACCCTCCCTGACATGGGTGGGCATCATCCAACCCATTGAGGTCTGAATAGAACAAAAAGGTGTAAGAAGGAAAAATCTGCTCTCTACTTGAGCTGAGATATCCATTTTCTTCTGTTCTTGAGAACAGGCATTCCTGGTTCTTGGGCCTTTGGACATGGACCTGGACTTATGCCATTGGATGCCCTGAATCTCAGGATTTTGGGTTTGGACTGAAACGATAGCACTGGCTTACTGGACCTCCAGTTTGTAGACAGTAGACAGTCTCCTCAGGCTCCATAATCAGACAAGCCAGTCCCTCACATTGTAGCTTACTCTTTTTATCTAGTCTGTCTATCTATCTATCTGGCTGGCTGGCTATCTATCTATCTATCTATCTATTTATCTATCTTATTGCTTCTGTTTCTCTGGAGAATCCTGAGTAATACAATGGTGACTAATAACTTCATTTTTGCTTTCAAAAATAACTCATCATAGCTCATTAGAAACTTGAGATTATATATAAATTAATGGCACACACATTTTGAGATTTAGACTTCTATCATATACCTTTCACAAATAATATATTATCCAATTTAAAGGCCCTCACTGTTTGCATGATAAAAGGAATGGAACGATAGAAGCAATAAGCTACTACATGGTATGCAAGAGAACAGAGTATATTGGATATACAATAGTAGGAAAGTGTAAACAGTGTCATAAAAACAGAGTATGAAAATACAAATATAAATAATGTTTTATAGGAGCTTTTTTATGAAGAATAACAGTGATACATTAATTTGTATAAATCAGGTTATTACATATTACTGTATATGTGTAATAATTTTAGCCTTCCATTATTTAGTGTTCTGTCACATTTAGCTGATTTACTATTTTTCATCTTAACACAACTTTTACTTTAATATAATCCTTATTAAGCATAAAATAACAATTTATTATGTTATCAATATAACTTATTATCTACTATGAATCAGACACTAGACCAAGTACTAAACGTTTTTAAAACTCAATAATGTCTTGTAGCTGTTTATAGTTTCATGACATGACATAGATTTGCAAACAAGTACAAAATTATAACCAAGATTATATGATATGTGTTGTAAGAGCAATATATATTATTATAGTACAGAAGATTTAAAAAATTACTTTCTTTGAACACTGAAATTCAGGAACAAAGAAACATGCAAAAATACTCTATAGTTAGAAAAACCCAGGAAGCCTGTTTCTAAATTTAAAGTATGCCATGAAAGAGGGGATTATTTTCTGAAATTTGCACATAAGAACAAACTACAGTCACACGTAGCTGAAAAATGTTACTTAATGTTAATCTAGTTTGATAAAGATTTATATTCCTGTATGAAACCAGATGGTAAAGATTATATATTTTGATATAAAATGGGTAAATACGGCATGATGGAAAGAACACATTACAGAGAGAACTTTGATCTACGGAGGTGCTAGAAACAATTAAAGATATGAAAGCAGCAAGTATCACCAGTCCCAGATGGAGTCCCTGTGAATTCGACTAAGTGTTCCAAGACTGTTTGACAATTTCTCTCACAGATGTTTTTAATCTTGGATTGAGGGCTCAAGTGTTACCTGGATCCATGTAAAGGCTACTTTGGGAGTAATGGCAGGAAGGGTATCCAGGATCTTGACACTGGTTCTTCGTTTTGAATGGTCTTTCTGATGCCAGTTTTATCAGCCAACTTCCAATCCTTGGTGATTTCTCTATGTGATGCACAAGAAAGGATGTGGGTCATCTGAGATCATTTGAAGGATATGATAGGAAGGAAACCAAACATGAGTATACATTTCCTAAAAGTATCCAACAGTAATATTTTACAGTAAAATGAGCTAATTAAAAGAAATGCAGATTATTAGACTCTTCCAGTAAGAGCAGACTTGGAGATATGTCACCCATCTAAACGGCAAAACAGAAGAAGATATCTTATCCTGACATGGCCCAAATATTCTGGACATCTTCAGATTCAGTACAGAGGCTAAAGGAAAATTACTATCAGAAAAAAAAAAAAATGTTAGCATGACACCCAATTATAAGTTGTCTGTTGTAGCCTGAAGTTTAGATGCAACCTAAAAGTTCAAGAAGAAAAGACAGTTTTAAGTTCAATAATATCTGCTTATTAGAGAATAAACAAGGAATTAACAGTCATTTATTGACTTACTATTGGGTAATTTGAAAAGAAGAATTTCTGAAGAAATGAGGAACAATCAGTAAACTTTTCATTCATACTACTGGATTTTTCTGTTAGTATCTTCCAATCTCACTTGGTAAGAGTCAAATATATACTCAGGGAAATGCAAATAAGCAAAAGGATTTTTTCATGGGCATGGATACTGCTGATTGAATTACAAGGCAAATGTAAAATTTAAATGACAAACTTTATAGTTGTACAATTGCCTTACTTTACTTTTGATAGGTAATAACAGAGTCACTAAATGAACTATAATAATAAAAATTGATCATTTGTCAAAAATCTTTCTCTCTCCTTCCTTCCCCATCTCTGTCTCTCTTCCTTTTTACTTTTTTTTTGCTCTCACTCTCTTTTTTTATTCCAGACACTTTCATTTAGAGTCCCAGAGAAATAAATATTTCAGAGAGGAATTCCATGCTTTCTTTGGAAGAAAAATTCCCCAAGAGTTCAATAATGCTCTATAGAAACAGTTAGTGGTGGGAGGCCTTCCCTACTAAATTTAAAACAATATTATCAGCATGTCAATTAAAACCCTTGTGGGATTGGGTGTGGTGTTAGAAGCAACTCTAGGTCACACAGAACACAGAGAAAATGTTCAAAACAAACCTCTAAATTAAGTTGGGTTTTTTTCCTTCTATTTTAATAGAATGATGGCTCATTCTTATATTCATTCTGTTATTGATATAACCTTAATATTTTGGCAACATGTCTCAGAAAGACTGACCACATCCCCACCTTTTATTTCATGAAAGACAGGGAAATGCTGATCTTGGTAATTTCCTGAGGAGACAGAGAGAAGGTTCATGAACCTTAGCATTATTATAGTGCTCAAAGCAGGACTGTTCCAAGAAATTTGGACAGTGGGAGAGCACAATGATTTTCATCTTAAAACTCTATTGTCTAAATTTCTCTATGACTGATCACCAAGAATAATAGTGTTACAGCATAAATGGGCAACATAGATTTATGAAACAGTATTATGACATGTATAGCAAAACATTTGGTATATAAAGAAAAAGCAAAAAAAAATGTTTGTTTGCATTTCTAAAATTTCCACATTTTTCTATTTCTAAAATTTGGATGTACTTTTTATAATTGATGTATATGTTTGTAGTGAGACTTTTAAAAAAGCTGCTAGTAAAACAATGACACTTTTTCCAGATATCCAAGTATATTGTTTGTTATAAAATGGTACTATTTAATTTCCTAATTTGGATTTTTCTTTTACTACGTGTAATATCTAAAACAAAAGACTATATGAAAATCAAGTACATTGAAGATATCACATGACAAGATTTGGAGAACCCTTGCTTACACACATGTAACATTTGCAAATTCAAATATAAAGAAATATGCCATTTTCTTCAAATACAGCTACTACGTAAAACTTCCGATTATGAAAGCAGGTCGTGAGCCAGTGAGAAGCTAGGTTCTCATGCGCAGCATTTTGGACTATATATGGGCTAAGTGAAAGGTGGTGGGTCACTTCAATGTATGCTGTGCTGTTTCAACCCAAATGTTTCCCTTCTACATTGATATAAAATAATTGAAATAAAGTTAAATATTTAAGTTAGGAAAAGGTAGTCACTTAAGGGGAAAAGGAATGCTGTATCTTACTTCATATGTGTTGAAGGTCATCATTATGTATGGCAACTCTCAATGTTTATGATTTCTTCTCTGAGAATGTCATATATACTTAGTGATTGATAGGTAAGTCAATACTGCTTGAAGTTTAAATTGTCTTCCAGTCTGGAAGAGAATATATGACACTAGTTAGCGTTCTTAGAAAATGTGGAACATACCATTGGATATTTTTTGCATAGTTAAAAAACCTATTCAAGTTCAAGACAATACTACTGGGAATGAGAAATGCCATGAATGTAATTGATTAAAAATAGATGACTCACATACCCAATCATCTTAAATACATGTAGAAACAGGCATTTGCTTTAAAGTGAGTCACTTCACTGAAGATGCCAACCTCTCCCTCTTAGATTAGGGCTTTCTAAACCATTTTGCAAAAAGATGTCATTTGGGGGCAAAACGGAGAGTGGTGGGAGAGAACAATTTTGAAGGACATATAAAATGCTTCTAGTTGGCCACCCTGGTTAAAATTTCTGTAACTATTTCTTTAATGAAATTATGTATATGTAAGCACATCACATAGACACATACACAAACAAAAGCCTCAATTTAAAAAGATTTGAGAAGTCTGTATTTCCTGTGCCCACTGTAATTCCTAGACATCATTGATGACCTAATATCTGTATATCTTCTCCCTCTACCAAAAGCCCAGGTTGAGGCATAGTTCAGGTCTCTAAGCTATTCAGTGGAGATACAAGTCCCTTGTTTGCCAAATTTAAAGGCACTTAATGAAAAGCTTCTGATTACATGTCAGCACTCATTTTCCAAGGTTGAACTACAAATATTTAGCTAGTTAAGAACTAGTCACCAAATATGTACCATAGCTAGTTGTTTGACTTCTACAAAGATAAAATCCTGAAAATACAAGCACACCTGACAGATACTGGGAATGAGTGGTTCCAGATCACCATAATAAAGCAAATATTACAAGAAAGCAAGTCACACAAAATTTGTTTCCCAATGCATTTAAAAGATACATTTACACTATCTTGTACTCTTCAACTGTGCAATAGCATTATGTCTAAAAAAGTAATGTACATTTCTTAATTTTAAAATATTCTATTACTAAAAAAATGCTAATGATCATCTGAGCCTTCAGTGAGTTGTAAACTTTCTGCTGGTAGAGAATCTTGCCTTGATGTTGATGGCTTCTTCCCAATCAGGGTTGCTGAATGATGGGAGTCTAAGGTAATTTCTTAAAATAAGAGAATAATAAATTTTGCTGCATTGATTAACTCTTCTTTTTATGAAACCTTTTTTTTATACTATGCAATACTGTTTGATAGCATTTGACCCACACTAGAGCTTCAAAATTGGAGTCAATACTCTCAAATCCTGCTGCTGCTTTATCAACTAAGTTTATGTAATATTCTAAATCCTTTGTTGTCATTTCAACAGTGTCCACAGCATCTTCACCAGGAATTTCATCTCAAGAAATAATTTTCCTTAATTTCAAGTTTTATCATGAGATTGCAGCAAATAAGTCACATCTTCAAGATTTATTTCTAATTCTTGTTCTTTTAGCTATTTCTACCACATCTGCATTGATTTCCTCCACTGAAGTCTTGAACTTCTCAAGTTATCCATGAGGGCTGGAATCAACTTCTTCCAAATTCCTATTAATGTTGATATTTTTGCCTCCTCCAATTAATCATGAATATTCTTTTTTTTTGGTTTTATATATATATATTTTTTATTATATTTTAAGTTCTAGGGTGCATGTGCACAACGTGCAGATTTGTTACATATGTATACATGTGCCATGTTGGTGGGCTGCACTGATTAACTCATCATTTACATTAGGTATATCTCCTAATGCTATCCCTCCCCCCATCCCCTCCCCACAATAGGACCCGGTGTGTGATGCTCCCCTTCCTGTGTACAAGTGATCCATTGTTCAATTCCACCTATGAGTGAGAACATGCGGTATTTGGTTTTCTGTTCTTGTGAGAGTTTGCTGAGAATGATGGTTTCCAGCTGCATCCACGTCCCTACAAAGGACATGAACTCATCCTTTTTTATGGCTGCATAGTACTCCATGGTGTATATGTGCCATATTTTCTTAATCCAATGTGTCACTGATGGACATTTGGGTTGATTCCAAGTCTTTGCTATTGTGAAGAGTGCCGCAATAAACATATGTGTGCATGTGTATTTATAGAAGCATGATTTATAATCCTTTGGGTATATCCCCAGTAATGGGATGGCTGGGTCAAATGGTATTTCTAGTTCTAGATCCTTGAGGAATTGCCACACTGTTTTCCACAATGGTTGGACTAGTTTACAGTCCCACCAACAGTGTAAGAGTGTTCCTATTTCTCCACATCCTCTCCAGCACCTGTTGTTTTCTGATTTTTTAATGATTGTTATTCTAACTGGTGTGAGATGGTACCTCATTGTGGTTTTGATTTGCATTTATCTGATGGCGAGTGATGATGAGCATTTTTTCATGTGCCTGTTGGCTGTATGCATGTCTTCTTTCGAGAAATGTCTATTCATATCCTTTGTCCACTTTTTGATGGGGTTGTTTGTTTTTTTCTTGTAAATTTGATTGAGTTCTTTATAGGTTCTGGATATTAGCCCTTTGTCAGATGAGTAGATTGCAAACATTTTCTCCCATTCTGTAGGTTGCCTGTTCACTCTCATGGTAGTTTCTTTTATTGTGCAGAAACTCTTTAGTTGAATTATATCCCATTTGTCAATTTTGGCTTTCCTTGCCGGTGCTTTTGGTGTTTTAGACATGAAGCCCTTGCCCATGCCTATGTTCTAAATGGTATTGCCTAGGTTTTCTTCTAGGGTTTTTATGGTTTTAGGTCTAACATTTAAGTCTCTAGTCCATCTTGAATTAATTTTCGTATAAGGAGTAAGGAAAGGATCCAGTTTCAGCTTTCTACTTATGGCTAGCCAATTTTCCCAGCACCATTTATTAAATAGGGAATCATTTCCCCATTTCTTGTTTTTGTCAGGTTTGTCAAAGATCAGACGGCTGTAGATGTGTGATATTTTTTCTGAGGGCTCTGTTCTGTTCCATTGGTCTATATCGCTGTTTTGGCACCAGTACCATGCTGTTTGGTTACTGTAGCCTTGTAGTATAGTTTGAAGTCAGGTAGTGTGATTCCACCAGCTTTGTTCTTTTGGCTTAGGATTGTCTTGGCAATGCGGGCTCTTTTTTGGTTCCATATGAACTTTAAAGCAGTTTTTTCCAATTCTGTGAAGAAAGACATTGGTAGCTTAATGGGGATGGCATTGAATCTATAAATTACCTTGGGCGGTATGGCCATTTTCACGATATTGATTCTTCCTATCCATGAGCATGGTATGTTCTTCCAGTTGTTTGTGTCCTCTTTTATTTTACTGAGCAGTGGTATGTAGTTCTCTTTGGAGAGGTCATTTACATCCCTTGTACGTTGGATTCCTCAGTATTTTATTCTCTTTGAAGCTATTGTGAATGGGAGTTCATTCATGATTTGGCTCTCTGTTTGTCTGTTATTGGTGTATAAGAATGCTTGTGATTTTTGCACCTTGTTTTTGTATCCTGAGACTTTGCTGAAGTTGCTTATCAGCTTAAGGAGATTTTGGGCTGAGATGATGGGGTTTTCTAAATATACAATCATGTCATCTGCAAACAGGGACAATTTGACTTCTTCTTTTCCTAACTGAATACCCTTTCTTTCTTGCCTGATTGCCCTAGCCAGAACTTCCAACACTATGTTGAATAGGAGTGGTGATACAGGGCATCCCTGTCTTGTGCTAGTTTTCAAAGGGAATGCTTCCAGTTTTTGCCCATTCAGTATGAGATTGGCTGTGGATTTGTCATAAATAGCTCTTATTATTTTGAGATACGTTCAATCAATACCGAATTTATTGAGAGTTTTTAGCATGAAGGGCTGTTGAATTTTGTCAAAGGCCTTTTCTGCGTCACTTGAGATAATCATGTGGTTTTGTCTTTGGTTCTGTTTATATGCTGGATTACGTTTATTGATTTGCGTATGTTGAACCATTCTTGCATCCCAGGGATGAAGCCCACTTGATCATGGTGGATAAGCTTTTTGATGTGCTGCTGGATTCGGTTTGCCAGTATTTTATTGAGGATTTTCACATCGAAGTGCATCAGGGATATTGATCTAAAATTCTCTTTTTTTGTTGTATCTCTGTCAGGCTTTGGTATCAGGATGATGTTGGCCTCGTGAAATGAGTTAGGAAGGATTCCCTCTTTTTCTATTGATTGGAATAGTTTCAGAGGGAATGGTACCAACTCCTCCTTGTACTTCTGGTAGAATTTGGCTGTGAATCCATCTAGTCCTGGACTTTTTTTGGTTGATAGGCTAATAATTATTGCCTCAATTTCAGAGCCTGCTATTGGTCTATTCAGGGATTCAGCTTCTTCCTGGTTTAGTCTTGGGAGAGTATGTCCAGGAAATTATCCATTTCTTCTAGGTTTTCTAGTTTATTTGCGTAGAGGTGTTTATAGTATTCTCTGATAGTAGTTTGTATTTCTGTGGGGTCAGTGGTGATATCCCCTTTATCATTTTTTATTGCATCTGTTGGATTCTTCTCTCTTTTCTTCATTAGTCTTGCTAGCGGTCTATCAATTTTGTTGATCTTTTTCAAAAAACCAGCTTCTGGATTCATTGATTTTTTGGAGGTTTTTTTTGTGTCTCTATCTCCTTCAGTTCTGCTCTGATCTTAGTTATTTCTTATCTTCTGCTAGCTTTTGAATGTGTTTGCTCTTGCTTCTCTAGTTCTTTTAATTGTGGTGTTAGGGTTTCAATTTTAGATCTTTCCTGCTTTCTCTTGTGGGCATTTAGTGCTATAAATTTCCCTCTACACACTGCTTTAAATGTGTCCCAGAGATTATGGTATGTTGTCTTAATGGTACCTAGAATGGTAAATCCTTTCTAGAATGTTTTTAATTTACTAGACCCAGATCCATCAAAGGAATGATTATGGCAGGTACAGACATACAAAATATATCTGTGAAATTAATTAGGCTTGGAAGTCAAAATTACTCCTTGATCTATGGTTTGTTAAATGGATGTTGTGTTGGCTAGCATGAAAACATTAATCTCCATGTACATCTTCATCAGAGCTCTTGAGTGACTAGACACAGTGTCAATCAACAGTAACATTTTAAAAGAAATCTTTTTCTTTTTCTGAGTAGTAAGTCTCAACAGTGGGCTTTAAATATTCAGTAAATAATGTTATAACCAAATATGTTTTCATCTAGGCTTTATTGTTTATTTACAGATCACAGGCACAGTAGATTTAGCATAATTCTTAAGGATTCTAGGATTTGAAGAATGACAAATGAATATTGACTTTAACTTAATTCACCAGTTGCATTAGCTCCTAACAAGAGAGTCAGCCTGTTATCTGAAGGTTTGAAGCCAGGCATTTACTTCTCTTCTCTAACTATGAAAATCATAGATGGTATCTTCTTCAACTAGAAGGCTATTTTACCTACGTTGAAACTCTGTTTAGTCTACCTTCATCAATTATTTTAGCTAGATCTTCTTGGATAACTTGCTATAGCTTCTCCATTAGCACTTACTGCTTCACCTTGTACTTTGGTTTTGGAAACAACTTCTTTCCTTAAACCTCAAGAATCAACCTCAGCTAGCTTCAGGCTTTTCTTCTACAGCTTCCTGTACCTCTCTCAACCTTTATTAAATCAAAGAGAGGTTGGGTCTTTCTCTGGATTAGGTTTTGGCATAAGGGGATGTTGTGGCTCGTTTGATCTTCTATTCAGGCCACTAGAACTTTCTCCATATCAGCTGCTTCTCCAAAACATCAGTAAGTCTGCTTTTCTTTCTTATAGATTAACACTCTTTTCTTCAAGAACTTTTCCTTTGCATTTACAACTTGGCTGTATGGTGGAAGAGGCTTAGTTTTTGGCCTGTCTCAGGTTTTGCCATGCCTCCCTCACTAAGTTTAATTATTTCTACATTTTCACTGAAAGTAATGAGAGATGTACAGTTATTCCTTTTACTTGAACACTTAGAAGCCATTGTAGTTTTATTATTTGGCTTAATTTCAGTGTTATCCTGTTTCAGGGAATAGGAAGGCGTGAGGAAAGAGTTAGACAGATGGTGAAATGACTGGGTAGTGGAACAGTCAGAACACACCCCAAAATTATCTATTAAAGTTTGCTTTACGTGGGTACAGTTCATGGTTCCCCAAAATAGTTCTACTGGTAACATCAAAGACCCTGATCAGAGATCACCATAACATATACATAATGAAAAGTCTGAAATACTGTGAGAATTTCCAAGATGTAAAACAGAGTCACAAAGTGAGCACATGCTTTTGGAACAATGATGTATGCAAACTGCCGAGGCCTCAATCAAAAAAGTGTACCAGGCTCTTAACACTTTTTCTAAGACCTGACAGAAGTGACAAATCAGTATGCCATGTCTAAATTATCTTCTCAGAATTTCACACAGACCAAGTGGAAACCTTTCAACATTGTACTTCAGAAAATTGAAACCAGCTTGGTAAATTTGTTTATTTTCCTCCAACAGTGCCCTGGTTTTCGTAACACAGACAGTTTGTAAGTGTCCTAATGAATGGTAACTACCCATCTGATTCTCAATCTTCATACTCACTCTGCCAAGAAATTTGTTTTGTGACTCTTCAACATTTGCTTTTCTACCACCTGAAGCAAGCCATGGGACCTGATTTAAAGTTCGTTCATGCCATTGTTTTTTCCAAATTCACTTGCTTTCATAACTGAAAATGACCTCAAAGAATGATTAATACCCTGTGGGGGTCCATGACATAAATCCGATCCAGTATGCCTGATGCAAGCTCTCTCAGAAGGAATGTTACAGCTATATTACCGTGGAAACCTGGTGACACTGTGCAGAACACCAGAAATAAAATCTTCAAAAGGCATAACTACTTAACTTGGACTCAAATTTATGTTTACTTGACTTGTTACCAACAAAATGCAGCGAACTGTTTTCCCTAGAAATTGCATAATGTGTTGTAAAACTACCAAGAAGAATAATAGAACAATGAATGATAGGTCATTTTTATTTCTTGGGTCTCTTTATGTTTTTCCCTATCTTAGGGAAAGGTAGTATATTAAGGGTAATGAACGATGGAGGAAAGTAAGTATCAAAAATCTCTTAAGCGTGTGTCTACACAAGGTCCTGGACCAAAATTGGTACGTTTTGTTCAAAACATTTGTAAGGGCAATCTTTAATATAGTTGAAAGAATTATTTTATAGGAACCTTGTATATAGAAATCAACTAATATTAAATCAATTCAGTACTTCTGTCTGACAGACTAAATAATGAATTAGGAAACATTCATGGTTATGGTGACACAGGGAGCTTATCATAGTGGTTAAGAAAGTGAGTTCTGGAGTTTAGTCATAGAGATCAAAACCCTGAGTGACCATGGGAAAGTTAATCTCCTATGCCTCAGTTTCTTCAATTGTAAAAGGAAGATAATAATAGTAGCTACCTAATAGGGTTATAATAAAAATTAAATGACTTATTTTTTTTAAAGGGCTTGGAAGATTTGCTGGCAAATGCTCGATAAGAATTATTTTAGATTCATGTAAATGATTGTATCAATATAAAATATTAACTGAATGTAAATATAGTCATGTGGTGCTGAATTTACATAGCTAATTTCACAGTTGACTGTTCAAAAACACAATCTTACTAATGTGACATGGTATATGCATATACAGGATTAAACTTACAGCCAATGAAGCTGCAAGAAACATAATAGGGTTTACATTAGGCTCTTTGAGAAAAGATTTTAGTTATAATCTAATATGATTTTCAAGGAAAGGAAACCAAAGTCTACAGAAATTAACTGCTTTCCCAAAGGAACATAAATTAGTGGAAAACTGAGCCTTGAATGAAGATCTGCTGATTTTCTGTAGATATAGAAAATTTGCAGACAATTTACATTTTGGGGACAGTGTGTTTTAGACATTGTATTATAAAAAGATAATTGTATGTTAACATAGAACAAATTCTATAATTTGGTCTTTGGATTCTTATCAAACACTCACCATTAAATAATTTAGCTATGACTGACATATGAATTATTTAGTAATCACAATGTTATAATATGTATGATTTGTATGATTATTTAAAACAAAAAGACTTTGGCATATCCATTCTGTAAATACTGCTAGTATTAAGGTATGGTATAAAACACAGACAGCATTTTAAAAACCAATTCCATATATTGAAGAAGGGAACCAAATATTTTCATTTTTCATAATGCTATTGACATGTTTTTTCATGTAATTCTTACAATTTTATAAGTCGTTATTATTGAACTTATTTTATAAATAACCTGAGGACCAAGGTTATTTAGGTAGCTTTATCCAGGCTCACACTATTAGTGAGTGGTCAAAGCCAGATCTCTAGCACCAAATCCAACACACCTCCAGTATACTGGATGAATTTATTCTGCACATATTTACTCACTCTCTCCTTTGCCTTCTGAGAATATAAAGGTCTCTTGGAGATTACTTGTTTGCATGGCCCACATTTTTTTTAATGTTAAATGAAGTTTGATGATTTTCTTTTTTGCTCAAATTTCTTTACACAAGTCAAGGTGTTCAAAATCCTACTTATTTGAAGGGTAATCTAAGGCTATCAGTATGAGCATTACCTAGGAGCTTAAAAACACAGATTCCTAGCTCTTCACTCAGATCTACTGAACTGGAATCTGCATTGTAACAAGCTCCCAGGTATTTTATGTGCACATCAAACACTGTGAAGCACCAGTCCAAATTACTATACACTTGTTTAAATGCTGTTCAACCATTAGTGGTGTTAATAATGGTAGTTGCAGTGCTTATGTTTCACAAATTAAACAGTTTGTGGGAAAAAATTGGTTTTTTAAATCAAAAGTTAAATCAATATTTATGTCCTTTATATATTTTTTCTCTTCAGTTTACCATAAGCTCTGCACAGCAATTAAAAAGTATGAACTAAGGAAGTCAGAGGATTTCATATGCCTTTAAAAACAATTAAAGGGATTACTGGATCATTGGACCTTTTACAAGGACTCTCAAAATACCTTCTGGAGAATTAGAAAGATAGGAATAATGGAGCATTGAATCACCATTCATCACCTTAATTGCTAACATTTATAAAATCTCTAAAGTTGAGAGGAAATTTCATATACATGATTATCAATGTTTCCGGCAGTGGGGGAAAATCATATAACTGAATTATCCAGAAATTAAAGTATATGACTTTAAGTGCAATGTAATTAGAAAAGTTTCTCTTAAAATTTGCTACTTGCACAAAGGACTTTACATGTCATATAGTTTGTTTGTAGGTCTCAAGTTAAGTGTCAAAAACAAAATGTTTTAAAAAATAAATTACATTCCAAAAAGATCACTCTGATAGCTAAGTTGAGATAGAGTTTAATAATGTAAAGACAGAAATAGGGGACCTGCTGGGAAAATATTGCAATAATCAAAATTGTAGGTCAGATCGAATTGGCAGTAGAAGATGTGAGACATGAATAGATTCTGAAACTCTTTTGAATATGAAGAGAACTTGCTGATGGATCAGAGGCGGAATGTGAGAGAAAAAGGGGAACAGAAGTTGGTCTCAAATCTTTTAGCCTGAGAAACTGGTAAGGAGTTGCCAGCAAATAAGATGTGGATGCTCTACTTGGAACATGTTTTTTCAGGAAATATTATTAATATGAAGAAAAAATACTAGGAATAGGTGATGGGGAGATAAAAAATTTGCAATGTGAAGGAAAGGTGTAACAAAAGCATGGTACTACAGTAAGGGAGTGAGCTTGCTTGAGAACATTGTGATTGTGTACTAATTTGAGGTTTTGGTCATGAAGCTATAGTAATACCAACTTTTCAGGATATGTGATCATTTTCATCATTACCCAGCTGTACACATTCAGTAAGGCAGAAGACAGAGTTTGGTTTATCCTGGATTTCACTGTTGACAGTCAGTGTGACAAAGGAAGAAAAGGAGAGTGAGTTAAGGAAATTCACCAAGGAATGTCTATAATGTTGAGCTATGGAATTTAAGTAATGTAAAGGGGAAATAAGAATTAGCCTGGCGTGGTGGCAGGTGCCTGTAATCCTAGCTACTTGGGAGGCTGAGGCAGGAGAATCACTTGAACCCGGGAGATGGAGGTTGCAGTGAGCTGAGATTGCACCACTGCACTCCAGCCCAGGCGACAGAGCAAGACTCTGTCTCAAAAAGAAGTAGTGGGTTGTGGGGGCAGGGAGAGGGGAAGTAAGGAGACACTAAAATACCAACAACATATAACATTTGTAGGATTCAATGATCTTACTGCCTGTAAGCCTATTTCTAAAGATTAACATTGACAAATGTGCCCACAAAGAAAAATATTTATCACATCGCTGGTAATAGCAGTGCCTGAATTGTTCAGCCTAGATATTATTATAGCGTGTAAGAGCAAATATACTTTCAAAGTTCAAGCTCATTTTCATTTATTCTTTGTGACTAGTGGACTTAATAAAAACTTCTGACGGGAACAGATTTTCATCAACTATAAATAGAACATAATTCTTGAATTTGTGAATGGTTCTTTGCTGCTATTAATTAGTCCTTTCTTTTTCACATGCAGACTTAATTTAGTGATTAATTGAAATGTGTTAGGACATTTGTGTTGTCTTAGCAGCTCTGTAGGATTTATGTATTACTTCTGGACAGTGATATAAAATGTGGATTTAATCAGAATGCTTTATACCCTATCTCCAAGAAATTCTGTAGGAAATTAAGCTTTTCTAGTTCTAGTGCTTGTTTGGTAGAAAGAATTAAACTTTTTAAAACCATATGGCTCCATCATTTTTTTATACAAGGCCTTTCTCTATGTAGGTTACCTAAATGACATAGCTGAATCTAATGAGCCAAATTTATCAGAGACCTACAGGTCTCGTAACCTCAAGACCAGATAGAAAGCATAATCAGTGAGTGTAGATTAAGGATACATTTCCCATAATTGTTAAGACTTTATCATAACCAGATTATGAATATCTAGATACCAGTTCAATTCTCTCATGGGAATTTCAGTGCTTATTCATTAATTTGAGGAACAGATTGCCATCTTACATCTCGTAATGCTATGGGCTAAATTAGTTATATCAAATTTCTCACCTTCTTATCTGGTTCTAAGCCTGTAATGACAGGAGTTTTCCTCTGTTCAAAAAAGACATATCATCTAGTCTAAGTATCATAAAACACATATTATCATTAAACATCTCTGCCTAATCTGAAGCTATGTTCTTTATCTGGGAAGCAGTTAACTAACACCACCCACAGGGAACAAGTATATTTAATGCAGGAGGGATGACGTTTGGGTTTGTCTGATATTTTCTCATGAGTAACTTCAGGTGATAGGCCTCCAAAAACGGCTGTCTAAGGAAGTTAAGCCATTCTCCACCACAAAAAGTTAGAATAAAATATCACAAAATAGAAACAAATAGATAAATACGTATTTCTGGGTACTGCAACATGATCAAAGGCATACAACAAAATGAGATACGTGTTTACTCTTTAAAAACTGCTATTGTCAGTGTAGTGGCTCATGCCTGTAATCTCAGCACTTTGGGAGGCTGAGGCGGGTGGGTCACTTGAGGTCAGGAGTTCAAGACCAGCCTGGCCAACATGGCGAAACCCTGTCTCTACTAAAAATACAAAAAATTGAGCTGGGTGTGGTGGCAGGCACGTGTAATCCCAGCTACTCAGGAGGCTGCGGCATAAGAATCACTTGAACCCGGGAGATCAAAGTTGCAGTGAGCCGATATCACACTACTGCACTCCAGCCTGGAGGACAAGAGTGAGAATATTTAAAAAAAAAAAAAAAAAAAAAAAACCAGACAAACAAAACTGCTACTACATTGGAGGAAACCAGTGGAACATCTGTGGGCTTCTTACTCAGGGATGCTCAAAATACCACCGACCTCCGTCCACCACTACCACCCAAGGGATGCTCAAAATACCACCGACCTCCATCCACCACTACCACCCAAGCTCAGACAGTAAAAACTGTAGCTTTATAAGTGGTGAGTTATGGTTCACACAGTTCAAGATTGACGGCACAAAGGTTTACTAGCCACACTGGTAGACTCATTCAAGAAGAGAATATAGGAGGCAAAAATCGGCAACTATAATGGCCAGGTATTATGTGGGGTGGGAGGCAGAACATTAGAAATTTAAGGGAGAAATCTTGAAATTGAGAGAGTTATAGAAGCCATCAAATAACAAACTCTCCACATGTTTGGTGGACTGCTAAACTATGCCTTAAGTGGGAGACCTGTGATTGACCAATGAAAAGAGATTCTTGAGACATGAGTAAAATCCAAGTCACTTGTGACTTTGAATATATTCCTCTACCTACGCATCCCAGTTAGCATTACAAGTTTGAGGTGATTCAGCATAGTTTCTGCCCAAATCACTGGTTAAATACAAAAATATTCAATCCTCTAGGGATCAAGCTAAAACATGTTGAGTGGAGATATATGCAGCTATACACAAGAGGAAACACGGATTTCCCAGGATGAATCTAATCAATTAACAGAAACAAAAAACTTTAACACGTAATTACAGTAGGGTTATAGAATAAAAGGTTAATATACAAAATCAACTGCTTTCTTCTATATTAACAATGAACAATTATAATTTACAATTAAAACACAGTATCATTTATATTAGTGCCAAGAAAAGAGAGTGAGAAAGAAATAATTATGTATACATCATACAAATTATATACAGGATATATGAGAGAAAAACTAGAAAATGCAATAAAGAATCAAAATCTAAATAAATAAGGACAGTCTATGTTCATGGAAAGAAAGATTCATGAAAATGTCATTTCTTCCCCCAAATAAATTAAAAACCATCACAATCCCAGTCAAAATTCCTGCAAGTTATTTTGTAGATATTAATAAACTTAATCTAGGGTTTATATGGAAAGGCAAAAGATCCAAAACAGCTAACACAATACCAAAGAAAAACAAGGTCAAAAGACTGACACTAACAACTTCAAGTTCACCATAAAGCTATGATATTCACAACAGTGTGGTATGGTGAAAGAATGGACAAATAGATCAATGTAATAGAGAGCCCAGAAATAGACCCACCAAAATATAGTCAGCTGATCTTTGACAAAGGAGTAATGGCAATTCCAAAAGACAATGGATAGTCTTTTCAACAAATGGTGCTGAAACAATTGGACATCCATAGGCAAAACAGAACTAAACAAAATGAAAAACAACCAGATAGGCATCTTATGTCTTTCACAAAAATTAACTCGAATGGATCTTAAACCTAAGTACAAAATGCAAACTTATTATATTTGTGGAAGATAAAATGGGGTAAAATTCATGCAACCAGATTTGGTGATGAGTTTGTAGATACCACACAAAAAGCACTATTCATGGAAGAAGAAATTGATAATTTAGATGTTATTAAAATTAAAAACTCCTGCTCATTAAGAGAATAAGGAAATAAGTCACAGACTGGGAGAAATCATTTATAAAACATATCAGATAAGGAATTTGTACACAAATATATACAAAGGACTCAAAAACTCAGCAAAAAGCACACAACACAATTAAGAATGGGCAAAAGATCTGAATACAACTCAGTAAAGAAAATTATACAGATGACATATAACCATAGGAAAAGATACCTCATATGAAGTATCTTTAAGAAATTATAAACAAAAAAAAAATGACACACCCATTAGAGTTGCTAAAGCTACAAACAACCAAACAAACAAACATGATACCAAATGCCAGTGAGAATGCTGAGCAACAAGAACACTCAATCACGGCTGGCAGCAATGCAAGCAGATCGACTATTTTGGAAGACAGTTTGGTAGTTTCTTTTAAAGTTAAAAGTAGTTTTACCATATGATCCAGCCACCATATTCCTAGGTATTTACTCAGTTTTGAAAATTTATGTCCACACAAAAACCTGCACATAAATGTTTAGAGCAGCCTTATTCATAAAGGCCAAAAACTTAAAGCAACCAAGATGTTCTATAATAGAGGATGAAAAGACAGACTGTAGTGCATTTATGGAATGAAATATTGAGCAATAAAAAGAAACCTGCTAGTGTTCAATAGCACTATTGGGTGACTATAATTAACAATTTATTGTTTATTTTCATATAGCGAAAAGAGTGGATTTTGAATATTTTCATTAAAAAGGATAAATGCTTGAGTTGCTGGATATGCTAATTACACTGGTTTAATCATTGTACATTGCATACATGTAACAAAATGTTATACTCTACTCCATAAATATGTAAAATTATGTTTCAATTAAAAATAATAAAAGCAACACAAAACATATGTGCTATAAACCATGAAAAGACATGAAAACAATTTAGATGCATATTGCAAAGTGAAAGAAGCCTGTCTGAAAAGGCTCCATGCTATATGATTTCAATTATATGAAATTTTTGAAAAGGCAAAACTAAAGAAATCGTTTTCACTTACAGTATTTAATGGATCACTTTTAAAATGTTGTGATTTTTAATGACTCAGTTTTACAGATCTTTTCAGATCAGTGGCAGTCAGCAGAGAGGGAGGAGAAGGATAAGTAGATGAAGTACATGGTACATTTTAGGATGGTGAAACTATCCTGTATAAAACTGTAATGGTTAATACATATCATTATGCATTTGCCTAGCCCTGTAGAATTTTACAGCACAAAGAATGACCTTAATATAAACTACGAATTTTAGCTAATAATAGTATATCAGCATTGGTTCATTAATTATAACAAATGTACCATCCTACTGCAAGATGTCAGTAACATGGGAAACTGTGACAGTCATGGTAGAGAATGGGGTATGAATGTATGCAACTCTTTGTAATATCTGCTTAATTATTTTGTAAATCTAAGACTACACTAAAAATGGGATTATTATTTTAAAAATCAACAACCCTAAGAAAAACAGAACAAAATCTAGTCGCTGTCACATATTACTTATCATGCTAATTGCAAACAAAAAATGCCAGACATGCAAATAAGCAAAAATACGTGATGCGTACTTAAGAAAAAAAATAAAAAGAAATTGACTTTGAGTGGGCATGGATATTAGATATAGCAGACAAAGACTTTAAAGTAGGACTGATAAGTATGTTCAAACAATTAAAGAAAGAATATCTTAAATATCAAAGGGAAATATCTTAACAATGAGACAACAAACAGAGGATCTCTACTGAGGAATATAAAGTATAAAAAAGAACCCAGTAGAAAATTTAGAGCTGGAAAGCATAATAAATTAAATTTTAAAATTACTCAATGAACTCAATAGATTTGAAATAACAGAAGAATCATAACTTTGAAAATAAACCAATAGAAATTATTTTATCCAATAAAATAGAAAAGGTTAAAAAATAAACATTACTTCAGAGATCTATATCAATCACCCTAACATATGTGTAACTGGAATTCCGGGAAAAGCGGTTGAGAAAGAGAGAGGCAGAAAAATTATTTTGAAAGAAATGGCCAGAGCTTTACCAAATTTGGTCAAAAACATTAACTTATAGATCCAAGGATCTCAACAAACCCCAAGTAGGATAATACAAAGAGAAGTACACCTAGAAATACTATAATAAAAAAAAAGAAATACTATAATAAAATTCCTAAAGACAAAAGTTAAAAGAAAACAAAACAAAAATTTTAAAAGTAACAAGACAGCTACAATTCATCATGTACAGACGGACTACAATGAGGTTAAAGGCAGACTTATCAGAACAATGGAATCCAGAAGATAGTAACATATTAAAAGTCCTGAAGTAAAAGAAAATGTCAACTAAATATTTTATGTCAAAATTATTCATCACAAAATAAAGACATTTCCAGGTTTAGAAAAATAAAATAAGAACAGAATTTGTTGCCATAGACCTTCCTTTCAAGAAATAATTTTAAAATTCCATCAGATGGAAAGGAAGGGACATCAAATGGTAACTAGAAACCACAGGACAAAATGATGAATACATAGATAAAAGATTTTGGGTAGGTGTACCTAAGTATTTTCTTTTTCTCCTTAATTTAAACATATTATAATTAAAATCCAAAAAAAACCCACTCAATTGTTGTTTCTATAATGCATACAAACATGATATATATGTCAATAATAAAAGAAAGAGAAAAAAATGGAGCTATGCAGAGACAAGTTGCTATATTTTATTGGAAATGAAGTCAGTGCTAACTTGAAGATTGTATTAAGTTACAGATGCACATTTTAACTCCTAGAGTAATCAAACACTGAAAGTTACACAGCTAAGTGTCAGAAGAGTTAAAATGGCAAACTAAAAGTTTGTTTACCAATAAATAAGCTAATAGAGGATGAATGGAGAAACCAAAATAGTTAAATAGAATAAAGCAAAATGTCCAACCTAAGTCCAACCTTACCTATTATTATATTAAACATGAACTGAATAAATATTTCAAGCAAAGGCAGAGAATGTCAGACTGTATAGAAAAAAAATTTCAAGTAGATGTTTTCAATGAGAGATGTATTTTAAATATAAAGTCACAAATTGATAGTACAACATGTAAAAAGATGTTCCATGCAAAAAAAGTATAGTTTAGCTGGAGTGGCTATATTACTATTAGAGAAAAGAAGCTTCAATATTTAAGTAATAATAATAAATATTACCACTAATAAAAATTACTAATTATGCTACCACTTGGATAAATAGTGGAATAGATGCTTTTCTAAAGAAGGTATACAAATAGCAAATAAGCACATGGTAAAATGCTAACCTTTGCTAGTTATTAGAAAAATGCAAACCAATTACATAGTAAGATGCTGCTACACATACAATAGAATAGTTGAATTAAAAAAAAAAAAACACTGACAATACCAAGTATTGGTAAGAATATGAAGCAATCAGAATTCTCAGACATTGTTGGTGGGAATTTAAAATTTGACAGCCACATTGGAAAACAGATTGGTATGTTTTTACAAACAGACATGATTTAGCAGTTTCATTCATGGGTATTTACCCAAGAAAAATGAAAACCTATCATCACACTAACACATGCATAGAAATATCTATAGCAACATTGTTTATAACAATGAAATAAATCAAATGTCCTCTAGCAGAATTTCTTCTTCCTTGGGGAGCCTCATTGATTTGTCTTAAGGCCTTCAACTGAGTATGAGTCTCATCCAGTTTATGGTGGGTAATTGGTTTTACTCAAAGTCTATCGATTTAATAGTTAATCACATCTAAAAAGTGTATCCACACCAACATCTAGACTGGTATTTGATCAAATACCTGGACACCATATAACCTAGTTGACATATAAAATTAACCATCACAGTATACTACACACATAGTGCCACATCTATAAGTCAATCCTTTCTCCTTTCAAAAACCACCTCATTAAGCTCTTGAATTCCTTGAACCCACCACTTTTTATTCCCTTTCCATACTTTCCTTGTTGAGTTTTCCAAGATTAGTTCTCATTTTCTTCCATGTCTAACAAGTTCCTTCCCAACTCTGGGTCGTTTTTACTTCATATTTTCTGTTTCTAGTGTATGGCTGGTAATGAGTAAAAATTGTTTCCTTGTATCGGATAAAACTTCATGCTATCAGTTCTCTGGGAAACTCCTTGGGAAGCTTCTTATTCATTTCTCATAAATTCCCTGTTTTCTACAGCAATGTGACAGAAATCTTCATAAACCAAATCTCTGGTAACATCACTTTCTTTATCCCTCTTTGAGGTGTACAATTTGCCATCATCTCTTGATCAAAATCAGTTAAAATCCACTAATTAACATTTGGACTCCTGACTCTAGCATTCAACTTCTTACATGGCCATTACCCAACTTCAAATACTAGCCACATATTTCACTGTAACATAAATCTGATTCTTCATAAAAACTGGATCATCAACAGTTCCTCAAATAAAGATCTTGCCTTGTGCTTCAGAACTAGTGGAATGCCCTTCACTCAAATGTTGATTGAACACTTTCTAAACCCATGAATGAGTAAATGCATAAACTCCTGAATCCATGCTTCTTTCTCAATCTTTTAAATTCAAATCTATCCCTTAAGGATTACGTCAAGTGCCATTTTATGTTGTATATCTGACCTGATCAGACTGCCTGAATCTCAATAAAACCTTTGTCTGCCTGTCTATAGCACTGAATGTTTTTGTATCACTCATCTGGTACACAATATATCTTACCATTTAGAAATATGCTCATGCTAATCTCCATTAGAAAGTAAGCTATCTGTCTTGTTTATGCAAGAATTGCCTCACAGTTGTACTAACTGAAATTCCTTTAGTGTAGTGTTTCCCACAGTATCATTGCGAAACAACAGGTCTCAGCACATTAAATAAATGGGTGGAGGGATAAAATAATTAATAACTGAAAACTAAATGTTACCAGTAGATTCCTGATAGTATACCATCGATTTATCTTTAGTTAGTTAGTTCTTTCTATTTTATTAAATACCCTAAAGTATTCTCTAAAAATAAATAGCTACATTTTAGCTCAAGCTGTTATATCAGAGAAATTTAGAATTAAACACACAATGAAAAATACATTTATTTTAAATAGTGAAAGAAAAAGCATAAATTTTATTGAAAGAGAGATAAAAAGTTAAGATCTAGTTGACTTACTTTAAAAATATATATAAAGGGACAAGGGGGGAAAACAGAAGTAGTCTTTTAAAACAATGCTGCTGACTCAACCCTCCAAATAAAAACATCAATGATACTGGTATGACAAAATAGAGTCTAGCCTAACAGAATTCTAAAGGTATAAACGAAGTTGACCTTTAAAAGAAAACAAGTAAAATAAGAAGAAAGTCAAAGAACCTTAACAAGCACCAAGTATCTTCTTTTAAATCGTGACAAATATGTTCCCAAGAGATGATTCATCAACATGAGACTACCAACAGAAGTTCCCAGCCAGTACCTAATGTTCTGGATAGACCCACAGGATTACACTGAGGAGAAGTGAGTAGAAGGAATTTACTGCCTATAGTTTCTTCTCCCCCAACCCCTGGCCCAAAATAGTAGTTTCATATAATTTTAAAGGAACCTTAATATTCTCTTTAAGTTAAATTTTAAATTCATAAAGCTTCCTGTCATATTTCTTTAGAATTTCATACAAGTCTTCTATTAATCTATTCACAAGTAAAATATCACAATGTCACTTTTAATTTTGCATTTCCCATCAGGTAATAAATAAGTTGAGGACATTGAACAATCTCCTTTTTTTTTTTTGCCTAGTTATGAAATTAAAGTACAGGGTATTTGGGAACTCTGTCCTTGGAAACAGCTAGCTTTTTGTGCCACGGGGCATATTCCCAATTATTTCATAGAATAATTTGACACCACTTTTAGCCAGGGATGATCTCTTATAGTTGTGATTTGATCAGATGATAATTCACTGAATTAGCCTAATTAGACTTATCTCACTTTGTCCTTTGGCCTTGAACAGAGGTGATTAGAGTAATACACATTCACTTATGATTTTTTTAACCCACCAAGTTAAAAATAGTTTTAAAATAATCTGTTAGCCAGATTATTTTTCTTAATTTGGTAAACAGACAGAAACATTTAAAAACATAATCTGTTATCAGATAAAAACTTCTTTTTTGGTTACAAATACAGTTTACATTGATGAGCAATGGAGATTAAAATGTGACTGGAGATTGTTGAAATCTTGACTGCAATTTAATTTTGATAATTAAATCCCAAGCCATGGATGACTTTTTTATATTCAGAAAATATTTTAAAAAAAGAGCTTGGATGATCTTGTTGTGCCAAAAAATAAGCAAGCAGTGGAAGCAGAATAAAACAAAACAAAATGATGCAGGTGAGGTATGTCAAATACACATAGGAGACAACTAAAAGAGATCCTAATGGCCAAAGCTGACACAATTTGAAGAACAGAATAGACAATGCTATATTAGGTCACAAAATAAATATCCATGAGTCTATAGTGATAGAATAAAAATAATCAAATAAATAAATGGAAGAGAATAAACAAATTTTATCTGCAGAAAAATTCTATATAATTTTAATATCTCTAATAAAGCAGATATACCCCCACTCAAAGATGTGGAATGTAACTTCCTATACCTCCAGTCTTTATCTGTAGGCTGTATACAGAGTGACTTCTTTCCACAGTCCAATATGAAAAGAGGGGAAAGAAGAATTAACTTTACAATGGACAATTTTAATATGGTCTGCCTCACCTAGCAAATGCATGTCAAGCTTATTTCTGTGGTCTTCCTCCCGCAAATCCACAGCCCCAGTGGAATCACAAAAAAAAAAAAAAATCAACAAATTGAGGGACATTCTTACCAGTCTCCTGGTAAAATGTCTTACCAGTACTCCTCAAAACTGTCAAGTCATCAAAAATAAGGAAAGTCTGAGAAAAAATCAGAGCCAAGAGGAGCCGAAGGAGACATGAAAACTAAATATAATGTGGTATCCAGAATGGTATCTTGGAAGAGAAGAAGGACATTAACTAAAATCTAAGAAAATCTGAATGAGGAACAACTTTTAGTTAATAATTATGCCTTAATATTGATTATTTGTGACAAACGTATGAAACAATGTAAGATGTTAAAAACAGGAGAAATTGAGTGTAGGGTACAAGCAACCTCTATACTATCCTTGAAACTTTTCTATAAATCTGTAAGTATTCTGAAATAAAAAAGCATGTTTCTTTTTAAAAGTAAAATGTCATGTTTAATTTTAAATACATCCTGAATGGGATACTTATATGCTGCAGCACAGTCATCAAATATAATACATTTTGAAAGAAGATTCCACATACTTTTCAGATGCATCAGCCTTAACCACAGGGTGGATAAAGAATAACGATGGGACAGATATCTCCAGAAGGTTCTTAACACTGCAAAACATTTCCTCAAGAAATCTGCAGTTTGATCATTCACAGCTCAGTAGCAACTTCAGATCTTATGATAATACAGGCTGCCTATTAATTTAGTAATAAAAGCAAATCTCCTGCAAATCTTAATCTTGGACCATCTTTTCATCATCACCGTGCCTTCTCAGTAAATGGGCTATTTAGTTATTTGCCCACTCCCTTGTGTCTTCAACACAGTTGAATACAAATCCAGTCACCAATTCTATTAGCCTGACAGGATCAGAATCAGCATTTCAACATTTATTTGTACGATCAAAGCCTTAAATTGGAAGAACTGCAGGTTCCATATGAAACTAATATCCCCTTGAAGGAGCTGCTGGAAAGATCTGATCCAATTATAACAGAAGTCAAATCCCCAGGTTTTCACAGTAGCTAGATTGTCATTCAAATAGAGGAGCCAAATACAACCCTCTTGCCTTGGCAACACCATCACTTGGATGCCTGTCATTTGCTTTGAGACAGCATGGACTATTGAACTTCTTGAAGATTTTGGGACTGCACTTACAAAATAGTTTTAGTAGCACTTATGAGTATTGGGACTACAAAAATGATTCTGTATTTAAAACTGGAAAGCAATTTTATTTAACCGTGAACAATGCATATTCCAGATGTTTTTTCATAATGTTGAATAAGTCATACAAATATAAAGGCAGTCTATATATTTACCAGTCTTTTTTTTTTTTTTTTTTTTTTTTTTTTTGAGACAGAGTCTCGCGCTGTGTCACCCAGGCTGGAGTGCAGTGGCGCGATCTCGGCTCACTGCAAGCTCCGCCTCTCAGGTTCACGCCATTCTCCTGCCTCAGCCTCCGAGTAGCTGGGACTACAGGCGCCCGCCACCACGCCCGGCTAGTTTTTTTTTGTATTTTTAGTAGAGACGGGGTTTCACCATGTTAGCCAGGATGGTCTCGATCTCCTGACCTCGTGATCCACCCGCCTCGGCCTCCCAAAGTGCTGGGATTACAGGCTTGAGCCACCGCGCCCGGCCCTTACCAGTCTTATTCATTATTATTTTGAATGCAATAGGAAATGAAAAATCATTACTCATCACAGACCAGCCAGTCATTTGCATTGATGGGAGGAATGAGAGAATGACTTTCTGGAGAGCAGATTGTGTGTCATTAGCTGGAGTGAGCAGGGGAAATGTGTGTATACACACACACACACCCATATATATACACACATTTTATATAAATTCTGTAAAGTTTTCTCAGTTGATGAGACTATGCACAAAACAAAGTGAAAAGTAATTGTGGGTTTCAAACCATTCAGAAACATTGTGGGAAGATTCGGATATTGCATTTAGACATAGGTGCACCGTTTTCCAGTTTCAGTTCTTTCATCGTCCTAATTTTTATTTGTAGAAATAGACTTTTCCCTCTGGGTTCTCATCTGTGACCAAAACTAATTGTTACTTTTCTATCTTTGTATGTAAATTATGTGCCCCACTTTCTCTACTTTTTTTTATTGTTATTATACTTTAAGTTCTGGGGTACATGTGCAGAATGTGCAGGTTTGTTACATAGGTATGCATGTACCATGGTGGTTTGCTGCACCCATCAACCTGTCATCTACATTATGTATTTCTTCTAATGCTATCCCTCCCCGAGTCCCCCATCTCCTGACAGGCCCCAGTGTGTGATGCGCCCCCCCCCCGCCCCACCCCCTGTGTCCATGTGTTCTCATTGTTCAACTCCCACTTATGAGTGAGAACATGTGGTGTTTGGTTTTCTGTTCTTGTGTTAGTTTGCTGAGAATGTGTTAGTTCTTCTGTTAGTTTGCTGGTCTCAAACTCTTGACCCCAGGTGATCTGCCCACCTCAGGCTCCCAAAGTGCTGGGATTACAGGTGTGAGCCACTGCCTGCAGTGTGTTTAGCTTTTAATAACGGCCATTCTAATTGGTGTGAGATGGTATCTCACTGTGATTTTGATTTGCATTTCTCTGATAATTACTGATGATGAACTTTTTTTAACATTTTTTGGCCACCTGTATGTCTCCTTTAAAGAAGTGTCTGTTCATGTCTTTTGCCCATTTTTTTAATGTGTTTCTTTGGGGGTTTTGCTAGTTAAGTTCCTTATAGATTTTGGATATTAGGTCTTTGATGCATAGCTTGTGAATATTTTCTCCCATTTTATATGTTTTCTGTTTATTGATAATTTCTTTTGCTGTTTAAAAGCTCTTTAGTTTAATTACATCCCACTTGTCAATTTTGGCTTTAAGGACTTAGTCAAGAATGGCATTTCCTAGGTTTTCTTCCAGGACTTCTATAGTTTGAGGTCTTACATTTAAATCTTTAATCCATCTTGAGTAAATTTTGCATATGGTAAGAGGTAAGGGTCAAGTTTTATTCTTCTGCATATAGATAGCCAGTTATCACAGCACTATTTGTTGAATAGGGAATCCTTTCCTTATTGCTTGTTTTTGTTCAGCTTTGTTGTAGATCAGTTGTTTATAGTTATGTAGCTTTATTTCTGTATTCTTTATCCTGTTCCATTGGTTTGTGTGTCTGTTTTTACACCAGGACTATATGGTTTTGGTTACTGTAGCCTCATAGGATAGTTCGAAGTTCGGTAGTGTGCTGCCTTCACCTTTGCTCTTTTTGCTTAGTATTGTTTTAACTATTTGGGCTCTTTTTTGGCTCCATATGAATTTTAGAATAGTTGTTTCTAGTTATGTAAAACATGACACTAGTAGTTTGGTAGGAATAGAGTTGAATATATAAATTGCTTTGGGCAGTATGGCCATTTTAACAATGCTGATTCTTCCAATCCATGAGCATGGAATATTCTTCCATTTATTTGTGTCATCTCTGTTTTCCTTCAGCAGTGTTCTGTAGTTCTCCTTGTAGGGATCTTTCACTCTCTTGGTTAGCTGTATTCCTAGGTATTTTGTGTGTGTATAAGGGAGGTAATTGTAAATGGGATTTCATTCTTGAGTTGACCCTCAGCCTGAACACTATTGGTATATAGAAGTGCTACTGATTTTTGTACATTGAATTTGTATCCTGAAACTTTACTGAAGTAATTTATCTGTTCTAGAAGCCTTCTGGTGGAGTCTTTGGGGATTCATACAGAATCATATCATCATTGAAGAGAGCTAGTTTGACTTACTTTCCTATTTGAATGTCTTTTGTCATTAATTTTTAAATTTAGGCTTTGAAATACGGTTATTTTAAGTAAAAGTCTCTGATTTATATAGTTTCAAGTCCTTAAATTATTATTCCTTGGATTTACAAGTAATTATAGAACAGAATGTTTTCCAGATATACAACATTCATTCCTCAGTTAATTTCTTATTACTTCAAGGAGTATGAATTGCCTATTCTATTTAAGGCACTATAAGGTACAAAAGATTAACAAAATTCAGACTCATTCCTTAAGTAGCTGAGAATCTGCTGGAAGAGTCAGAAAAATAAAAATAAAAATCAAATAAACAAAACCAGTGTGATAAATAGCAATGTGCTAGTAACATTAAATGCTCTACTCTCTATGAGAAGGCAGAATCCCTGGTTTGTGGTGTTTGCCAATTTCCATGGTATAAATATTCTCACTGTGGTCAATTTCAACACATGAGTGTGATATCACTGAATGTGGAGTTGAGAAGAGATGCATATAATTGGCTCTTACCAGCTGGTTCCAGCACACCACTGAATTAGAAAAGAGAAATGCCTTAACACCACAGGTACACAGCAAAGGTGGTCAGAAGACAGACATTTGACTCTATGTGTTAGGTCAGGAAAAGATGGCAGAATAGGGACTATTGGGGTTGATATTTAAAGGACAAGTAGGCATCAGTCAAGTGGGCAAAGCAGAGGAGAGTATTTCAGGCACAGGAAATAGCATGTGCAAAGCAAGGAGGGATGACTTCTTTTAGAACAGAAACCAGCAAAGATTTTCTTAAAGGGCCAGAGAGTAGAATAGTAGGCTTTGAGAGCCAAGAGGAAAATTCTGGATATTATGTAGGGACTCATATTACTATAAAATATTACCATTTGAAAAATGTAACAAACAGTTTGAGGGCTATAAAACACAGGCAGCTGACTAGATTTGGCCCACAGATTGTAGCTTGCCTGACCTCTGTTCTAGAAGAAGATACAGACTACAGGCAAATCACACTAAAGCCTCCCTTCTGCAGAGTGGGTGTGTTTTTCTCATTCTCTTAAGATATAACAGAGCCAACAAGTCCACTCACAGACTTCTGGAAATAGCATTTTATTTGGCTTGACCTCACACTTCCTGATCCAGCAGAACTAAGGAGTGTTAGTGAGCAACATCAAGTGAATAAAATTCCCCTCATTCATTTTATGTACCAAAATACACATTGCTGCACATTGGATGCGATGATATCCCCACCAAGTCAGGGAGGAAAATGGAGTTCAGAAATTATTCCAATGCCAATGTTTACAGACGTACTTAAGCCATCATTCTTACATAAAGTGCAGTAATAGGAATACTCAGATTCTTCAACAAGATTAACTTAGCATGAAAACAGGTAAGTGTTTGGTACAATATTGGAACAGAGACATTCATTGACATTCATCTTTCTGTGACAGTCTCAGAAGATAATATTTTCCTGGTTTTAGCTTTTAAAAAAATACACAAAAGCTTTACGTGTATTAAATTCTTAAAGGATCTCTGATTGCCTCTCTTTATAACAAAAGCATCTTGTGGTGCCAGGACATAAGGATGTACTCAGAAAAGGAAAGGCTTATGTCAAAATGTCACAGGAGCCAAGCTGAAAATATTCCCCAGTGGCCAAAACTGGAATTAACTGGGCAAAAGTAAGTGAAATATTCCTGGATTATAACTATTATATAAAATAAATACCTCACATACATAAATATCCAAAGCTAATCATAATTCAACCAATAAACAAATGAAATAGAAGAGATAGTTCATTCTTACAGAAGAATTCAATTATATAACTGTAGAAAGGATAAGGCCATCGTAATGATCACCATTAGAAAACAATGACAATTGTTGCAAGCAATTTCTACCAATGGATGCTAAAATTAGCGAGCAAAAGCTTGAAGAAAAACGGTATTTGCGTAGTCTCAAGGTATTATCTCAAAGTATAACCTTTGAAATTTAGAAATATCTACCACTAAGGTATTTCTAAATTGCAAGGGAGATACCCGCAGACAGCTTCGTAACCAAGTTATCAAGATTAACATTGCTAGAAGTAAGTCATATCAATATTTTGTACCCCTTCACATGATACTCTGAGATTACATTACTTCTGTTACACTTACCAAAATGTACAACTTCAATCTAATTTATTAGTAAAAATTCAAAGCCAAATTGAGAAACATTCTACCTGACCAGTACTCTTCAACTTTGTCAAGCTCATGAAACATAAAGAATAAATGATGAGCTGACACAGATTGAAACAGATTTAGGAAATAAACATGACAATTAAGTACAATATGGCACCCAGGATTGGATCTTGAAATAAAAGGAGGACACTAGTAAAACGAACAAAAAAACAACCACCACCACAACAAAACTGGCCTATACTATAAAGTCTGCACTTTGGTTAATGTATTTTATCAATGCTAATTTCTTGGTTTTGTTAATTTGCTATGGGTAATCAAGATATTAATGTAGGGAAGTTGGGTGAAGGGTATACTAAAATTCTCTGTACTACTGTTACAACTGTTCTATAAGTAAAAAAAAAAAAAAAAAAAGATATCAATATCAAAGTTTAAAAAAATAGGGAAAGGATGAATTAACATTTTTCATTTATAGCATATTTTCCTTTACTGGACCCTGTCTGGGTTTTCACCATTTGTTTTACTTACTACAGGTGAGTAAGGGCCATAGCTTAATTACATAGCAGGGTATACTGGACTCGAATCCCTTCTCCAACATGCTTAAGGTGGACAGTAGAGCCTTTAATGTGCACAACTGTACATCTAGCCTGACTAATTTTATAAAATCCCAGGAATTATCCAGGAAATGAAATATCATTTTTATCTCCATTTTACATTCAGTGTTATTGAGGCACTAAAATATAAACTCCATGAGCACAAATTTTTGTCTTTTTTGTTTACTGTCATGTCTTTAGCATCTAACATATTTCACAGCATATGGTATGCATTCAATAAATATTTTGAAAGAAATGAATGGAGGAATCTTCTTAAAAATGATTAAGCAACTTACCCACACAGGTGGAAAACAGAAAGTTGGGTTTTTAACCTAGAAACGTCTGATCTCAGAAGACAAACTCTTATCCACTGTACTGGACAACATAGGTCTTAAGATCATGAAAGAGTGGGAATAGATGCAATACATTTTTGTGGTGACTGCTCATTTATACCAGTCAATTCATAAAAGACGTGAGAACCAGGAAATCTAAGGAGACTGTTAGTCTGACTTCTGCAAAACTTGTTTTCTCTCCATTTGCTCAAGCAGTTAAAAAATGGACAAGATATTTCTTAGCAAACCATGACTGCAAGTTAAGAATGATACAAAAATACATTCCTAGAAATGGCATACAAAGTACCACAGCGGTATGGCTACCACTTTGAACAGTAGGAGGACATTGCTGATGGTTTGGCTAAGTTTAATTCACCTTCCATGGAGTAGTTAGCGGAATTTTCCCCAAGTATTTGGCTGAGTTTATTTGAATTTCTCTCAAAGGTTAAACTTGAATAATATTTTCATTTCTTTACCACAGAACGTGACAATTAATTTAAATCACATCTCATATTTTAACATTGTAGCACCTTTGGGACTAGACATTTTATTCCTGTGTTACTTTGGAAAAGAGTCTATTGCAAATTGAAGGCCTGGGTAATGTAGTTGAAAGACCTCTGGATTGAAAGACAGAACAGAGTTCTAGGTCTGGCTCTACTATTAACTAGTTGTGTGACTTCTAGCAAGCAATTCAAAACATATCTGAGACTCAGTTTCTGCATCTTGAAAAAGGGAAAATTATTCTTGGCCATTTTACACAAATGTGTTTTTAAAATTAAATGATAAAATAGGCCAGGCACAATGGCTCATGCCTGTAAGCCTAGCACCTTGGGAGGCCAAGGCGGGCTGATTGCTTGAGGCCAGGAGTTTGAGAAAGGCCTGGTCAATATGGTAAAACCCCATCTCTACTAAAAATACAAAAACTAGGTGAAGGTGGTAGCGCATGCTTGTAGTCCCAGCTACTCAGGAGGCTAAGATGGGAGAATCACCTGAGCCTGTGAGTCAGAGGTTACAGTGAGCCAAGATTGTGCCACTGCACTCGAGTCTGGGCAACAAAGCGAGACTATGTCTCAAAAAAATAAAAAATAAAAAAATATATAAAATATATGTGGCTACGTTTTACAAATTCTAAAGCATTATATCCAAGGCTGTTTTTTTTTTTCCAAAAGAACTCAGAAAAGTAGCATATTCATAAAATGAACTATAAGTCATTTTTTTAAATTTTTATTTTTTATTTTTTTAATTTTTTTAATTTTTTAAAATTTTTTATTTTTTAATATTATACTTTAAGTTCTAGGGTACATGTGCATAACGTGCAGGTTTGTTACATATGTATACTTGTGCCATGTTGGTGTGCTGCACCCATCAATTCGTCATTTACATCAGGTATAACTCCCAATGCAATCCCTCCCCCTCCCCCCTCCCCGTGATAGGCCCCAGTGTGTGATGTTCCCCTTCCAGAGTCCGAGTGATCTCATTGTTCAGTTCTCACCTATAAGTGAGAACATGCGGTGTTTGGTTTTCTGTTCTTGCGATAGTTTGCTGAGAATGACGGTTTCCAGCTGCATCCATGTCCCTACAAAGGACACAAACTCATCCTTTTTTATGGCTGCATAGTATTCCATGGTGTATATGTGCCACATTTTCTTAATCCAGTGTGTCACTGATGGACATTTGGGTTGATTCCAAGTCTTTGCTATTGTGAATAGTGCCGCAATAAACATACGTGTGCTTGTGTCTTTATAGCAGCATGATTTATAATCCTTTGGGTATATACCCAGTAATGGGATGGCTGGGTCATATGCTACTTCTGTAAGTCATTTTATAAAACATCTTTTATGTTTTTAACCTATGACCGATTTGCTTTATATAGGTTTTCTAGTTTTTTCTACTCTAATTCATTCTTTCTATGTTAAATTTTTATCATCATTAGTACTTAAAATATATGAATTTTCCAAAAGTTTATATAATCCTGTAGTCATAACTTTCTCAATAACTTTTACTTAGAAATCTTAGGACAATATTTTTAACTGGAAGCCCTTTTTTTTTTTTTTTAAAGAATATGGTCTTTTAAGTTTACATGAAAGGCTATCTCTTAACAAATAAAGGACCTACTTAAAGATTAACCTCCAGATAATGATTTAACTATTTTAGCCATCCCTCAAATTTACTGAACAGTAAGAACACAATTATGAACATCCATTAATTAGATAAGAGAGAGAGAATAAAACAAAACCAAAACTGATATTATTTATATCAGTCATTCATCTGAATTGATTCAACCTTTAAAAAGTGGTCAATTGGTAACTATAGTCACCATGTTGCACATTAGCCCTCCAGAAGTTATTCATCTTGCATAAATAAAACTTCGTACCCTTTGACCAGCATCTTCCCATTTTCCCCAGCCCACAGACCTTGGTAACTACCATTCATCTCTGTGCTGCATTGTATATGTGAAGTTTACTAGAAGGATAGATCTTAAATATTTTTACCAAATAGCTTGAAAGTGGTGATCATTTCACAGCCTATAGGTATATCTAAATATCAAGTTATTATATATGTAATATATATCATTTAAATGATATATATCATTTAAATATATATTTATATTCATATATCATTTAACATATATATGTGATTACATGATATATACCATTTAAATGATATATAATACCTCTTAAATATATATCATTTCTATTTGTTCATTACACCTCAATGAAGGTGAAAAATATGATCTATTAGTAAGTATTATAAAGATAAGACTATATTGGATGTCATGAATTCAAACACCATTGGGGACAGGCAATGTGAGTAAGTCAAGTAGGCAGAACAGGGAACTACAGTGAGGACTGGGGACTCAGTGGCAAAAGGGGGCCACTTAATTCCAACTGATTGCTGCCTCTGCATAATGCATGCAAAACTCAGCCTTTAAAGATATGTGATCAAAATAAATTGAGAATCTGATTTTTTAAAAGTTACAAATGAGCCAAATTTTTATACAATTGTATGGAACAAATAAAATGGTCCTCAGAGGCCACTAGTTTGGTAATTCAGTTAATTTTTTCATCACTATCAATCCATTGCCTTAGGTTATGAATAAGTTCTTTAGATAGACATGTGTCTCCATTTAAGAACCTCTGATATAAAAGCAATAATACTGGAATCCAGCATCATTGGTATTAAAAAAGGAGTTTTTACGAAGTGACTCACCTTAGGAAAGTAAATAAGTAGTGTGCTATTGAGAGGTGAAGCCAGCTGGACTTCCTGGGTCAAGTGGGGACTTGGAGGACTTTTCTGTTTAGCTAGAGGACTGTAAATGCACCAATCAGCACTCTGTGTCTAGCTAAAGGATTGTAAGTGCACCAATCAGCACTCTGTAAAAACACATCAGGCAGCACTCTGTGTCTAGCTCAAGGACTGTAAATGCACCAATCAGCCCTCTGTAAAAACGCACCAATCAAAGCTCTGTGTCTAGCTAACGGATTGTAAACGCACCAATCAGCACTCTGTAAAAACGCACTAATCAGCACTCTGTAAAATGGACTAATCAGTGCTCTGTAAAATTGACCCATCAGCAGGACATGGGTGGGGACAAATAAGGGAATAAAAGCTGGCCACTCCAGCCAGCAGTGGCAACCCGCTTGGGTACCCTTCCATGCTGTGGAAGCTTTGTTCTTTCATTCTTCACAATAAATCTTGCTGCTGCTCACTCTTTGGGTCCACGCCACATTTAAGAACTGTAACACTCACTGCGAGGGTCTGCAGCTTCATTCCTGAAGTCAGCAAGACCATGAACCCACCAGGAGGAACAAACAATTCCGGATGTGCCACCTTTAAGAGCTGTAACACTCACTGCAAAGGTCTGCAGCTTCACTCCTAAAGTCAGTGAGAGTACAAACTCACCAGAAGGAAGAAACTCCGGACACATCTGAAGGAACAAACTCCAGAAACACCATCTTTAAGAACTGTAACACTCACTGCAAGGGTCTGCGGCTTCATTCTTGAAGTCAGCAAGATCAAGAACCCACCAGAAGGAATCAATTCCAGACATACTATTTTGCTAAATTTAAAATACAATTAAGCACAGCAATGCAACAATAATACACAATCCTTCTACCTCAGAGGTCTCCAACCCCCTGGCCATAGACCAGTGCCAGTGACCTGTTAGGAAAGGCCACACAGCAGGTGGTGAGCAGTGGTGAACCAGCAAAGCTTCATCTGTATTTATTTACAGCCACTCCCCATTATGCACATTACTGTCTGAGCTCTGCCTCCTGTCAGATCAGCAAAGGCATTTGATTCTTTTGGGAGGGTGAACCCTATTGTGAATTGCATATGCAAGGGATCTAGGTTATATACTCCTTATGAGAAGCTAATGCCTGAAGATCTGCCACTGTCTCCCATCACTCCCAGATGGGACTGCCTAGTTGCAGGAGAACAAGCTCAGGCTCCCACTGATTCTACATTATGGCGAGTTGTATAATTATTTCATTATTTATTAAAATGTAATAATAGATTCATGGGGAAGATAGCCGAATAGGAACAGCTCTGGTTTGCAGCTCCCAGCGAGATCAATGCAGAAGGCAGGTGATTTCTGCATTTCCAACTGAGATCCCTGGCTCATCTCAATGGGACTGCTTAGACAGTGGATGCAGCCCACGGAGGGTGAGCAGAAGCAGGGTGGGGTGTTGCCTCACCCGGAGAAGTGCAAGGGGTCGGGGAAATCCCTCCACTAGACAAGGGAAGCCATGAGGGATTGTGCTGTGAGGAATTGTGCATTCTGGCCCAGATACTACACTTTTCCCATGGTCTTCACAACTCACACACCAGGAGATTCCCTCAGGTACCTACACCACCAGGGCCCTGGGTTTCAAGCACGAAACTGGGTGGCCATTTGAGCAGACACCGAGCTAGCTACAGGAGTTTTTTTTCATACCCCAGTGGTATTTGGAATGCCAGAGAGACAGAACTGTTTACTCCCCTGGAAATGGGGCACTGAAGCCAGGGAGCCAAGCAGTCTACCTCAGCAGATCCCGCCCCCACAGAGTCCAGCAAGCTAAGATCCACTGGCTTTAAGTTCTAGCTGCCAGCACAGCAGTCCAAAGTCGACCTGGGATGCTCAAGCTTGGTGGGTGGAGAGGCGTCCACTATTATTACTGAGGCTTGAGTAGGTGGTTTTCTCCTCACACTGTAAAACAAAGCCACTGGGAAGTTTGAACTGGGCGGAGCCCACCTCAGCTCAGCAAAGTTGCTGTAGCCAGACTGCCTCTCTAGATTCCTCTGCTCTTCACAGGGCATCTCTGAAAGATAGTAGCCTCAGTCAGGGGTTTATAGATAAACCCCCATATCCCTGGGACAGAGCACCTCGGGAAAGGGGCAGCTGTGGGGGCAGCCTCAGCAGACTTAAACATTCCTGCCTGCTGGCTTTGAAGACAGCAGCAGACCTCCCACAGCACTCAAGCTCTGCTAAGAGACAAACTACCTCCTTAAGTGGGTCCCTGACCCCCGTGCCTCCTGATGGGGAAACACCTCCCATCAGGGGTCGAAAGACACCTCATACAGGAGAGCTCTAGCCGGCATCTGGCAGGTGCCCCTCTAGGATGAAGCTTTCAGAGGAAGGAGCAGGGAGCAATCTTTGCTGTTCTGCAGCCTCTGCTGGTGATACCCAGGCAAACAGGGTGTGGAGTGGAACTCCAACTCCAACAGACCTGCAGCCAAGGGGCCTATTAGAAGGAAAACTAACAAAAAAGTATAGCATTAAAAAGCTGAAAATTCCAAAAACCAGAATAGCACTTCTCCTCCAAAGAATCACAACTCCTCACCAGCAAGGGACCAAAACTGGATGGAGAATGAGTTTGAGGAATTGGCAGAAGTAGACTTCAGAAGGTGGGTAGTAACAAACTCCTCCGAGCTAAAGGAGCATGTTCTAACCCAATGCAGGGAAGCTAAGAACCTTGATAGAAGGTTAGTGGAATTGCTAACTGGAATAACCAGTTTTGAGAAGAACATAAATGACCTGATGGAGCTGAAATGTACAGCATGAGAACTTAATGAAGCATACACAAGTATCAATAGCCGAATTGATCAAGCGGAAAAAAGGATATCAGAGATTGAAGGTGAACTCAATAAAAGAGAGCATGAAGACAAAATTAGAGAAAAAAGAATGAAAAGCAATGAACAAAGCCTCCAAGAAATATGGGATTATGTGAAAAGACCAAACCTATATTTGATTGGTATACCTCAAAGTGATGGGGAGAATGGAACCAAGTTGGAAAACACTCTTCAGGTTATTATCCAGGAGAACTTCACCAACCTAGCAAGGCAGGCCAACATTCAAATTCAGGAAATACAGAGAACACCACAAAGATACTCCTTGAGAAGAGCAACCCCAAGACACATAACTGTCAGATTTACCAAGGTTGAAATGAAGGAAAAAATGTTAAGGGCAACCAGAGAGAAAGGTTGGGTTACCCACAAAGGGAAGCTCATCAGACTAATAGAGGATCTCTCTGCAGAAACTCTACAAGCCAGAAGACAGTGGGGGCCAATATTCAATAATCTTAAAGAAAATGATTTTCAACCCAGAATTTCATATCCAGCCAAACTAAACTTCATAAGTGAAGGAGAAATGAAATCCTTTACAGACAAGCACATGCTGAGAGATTTTTTTCACCACCAGGCCTCCCTTACAAGAGCTCCTGAAGGAAGTACTAAATATGGAATGGAAAAACTGGTACCAGTCACTGCAAAAACATACCAAATTGCAAATACCATAGACACTATGAAGAAAATGTGTCAACTAATGGGCAAAATAACCAGCTAGCATCATAATAACAGGATCAAATTCACACATAACAATATTAACCTTAAATGTAAGTGGGCTAAATGCCCCCAATTAAAAGACACACACTGGCAAACTGGATAAAGAGTCAAGACCCATTGGTGTGCTGTATTCAGAAGACCCATCACACGTGCAAAGACACACGTAGGCTCAAAATAAAGGGATGGAGAAATATTTACCAAGAAAATAGAAAGCAAGAAAAAGCAGGGGTTTCAATCCTAGTTTCTGATAAAACAGACATTAAACCAACAAAGATAAAAAAGACAAAGAAGGGCATTACATGATGGTAAAGGGATCAATGCAACAAGAAGAACTAGCTATCCTAAATGAATATGCACCCAGTACAGGAGCACCCATATTCATAAAACAAAAGACCTACAAAGAGACTTACACTCCTACACAATAAAGTGGGAGACTTTAACACCCCACTGTCAATATTAGAAAGATCAACAAGACAGAAAGTTAACAAGGATATTCAGGACTTGAACTTAGCTCCGGACCAAGCAGTACTAATAGACATCTACAGAACTCTCCACTCCAAATCAACAGAATATACATTCTTCTCAGCACCACATCACACTTATTCTAAAATTGACCACATAATTGGAAGTAAAACACTCCTCAGCAAATGCAAAAGAATGGAGATCATAACAAACAGTCTCTCAGACCACAGTGCAATCAAATTAGAACTCAGGATTAAGAAACTCACTCAAGAGAGCAAGATGGCTGAATAGGAACAGCTCCAGCCTCCACCTCCCGGGGCAAGCGACACAGAAGACGGGTGATTTCTGCATTTTCAACTGAGGAACCGGATTCATCTCACTTGGGAGCACTGGACAATCAGTGCTGGTCAGCTGATGCAGCCCGACCAGCGAGAGCCGAAGCAGGGTGAGGCATTGCCTCACCTGGGACACACAAGGCAAGGGAATCCCTTTAGAAACTGAGACACACAACACCTGGAAAATCGAGTAACTCCCACCTAATACTGCACTTTACCAAGAGTCTTAGCAAACGGCACACAAGATTATACCCCATACCTGGCTGGCAGGGTCCCACGCCCACGGAGCCTCCCTCATTGCTAGCACAACAGTCTGAGATCTAATTGCAAGGCAGCAGCGAGGCTGGGGGAGGAGTGCCCGCCATTGCCGAGACTTAAGTGGTAAACAAAGCCTCTGGGAAGCTCGAACTGGGTGGAGCCCACCACAGCTCAAGGAGGCCTGCCTGTCTCTGTAGACTCCACCTCTGGGGACAGGGCATAGCAACAATAACAACAACAAAAAAGCAGCAGAAACCTCCGCAGATGTTAATGACCCTGTCTGACAGCTTTGAAGAGAACAGTGGATCTCCCAGCATGGACGGTGAGATCTGAGAACGGACAGTCTGCCTGCTCAAGTGGGTCCCTGACCCCTGAGTAGCATAACTGGGGAACATCCCCCACTAGGTGCAGACTGACACCTCACACCTCACACAGCATGGTACACCCCTGAGACAAAGCTACCAGAGCAACAATCAGACAGCAGTACTCGCTGTTCAGCAATATTCTATCTTCTGCAGCCTCCACAGCTGATACCCAGGAAAACACGGTTTGGAGTGGACCTCAAGCAATCTCCAACAGACCTACAACTGAGGGTCCTGACTGTTAGAAGGAAAACTAACAAGCAGAAAGGACACCCACACCAAAAATCCATCAGTACGTCACCAGCATCAAAAACCAAAGGCAGATAAAACCACAAAGATAGGGAAAAAGCAGGGCAGAAAAGCTGCAAATTCAAAAAATTCAAAAAATCAGAGCACATCTCCCCCTCCAAAGGAACGCAGCTCATCCCCAGCAATGGATCAAAGCTGGACGGAGAATGACTTTGACGAGTTGAGAGAAAGCCTTCAGTCGATCAAACTTCTCAGAGCTAAAGGAAGAACTACGCACCCAGCGCAAAGAAACTAAAAATCTTGAAAAAAGAATGGAAGAATGGATAACTAGAATAATCAATGCAGAGAAGGCCATAAATGAACTGACAGAGATAAAAACCATGACATGAGAAATACGTGACAAATGCACAAGCTTCAGTAACCGACTCCATCAACTGGAAGAAAGAGTATCAATGATTGAAAATCAAATGAATGAAATGAAGCAAGAAGAGAAGTCTAGAGAAAAAAAGGAAAAAGAAATTAACAAAGCCTTCAAGAAATATGGGATTATGTGAAAAGAACAAATCTACATCCGATTGGTGTGCCTGAAAGTGAGGGAGAAAATGGAACCAGGTTGGAAAACACTCTTCAGGATATCATCCAGGAGAAGTTCCCCAACCTAGTAAGGCAGGCCAACATTCAAATTCAGAAAATACAAAGAACGCCACAAAGATACTCCTCGAGAAGAGCGACTCTAAGACACATAATTGTCAGATTCACCAAAGTTGAAATGAAGGAAAAAATGTTAAGGGCAGCCACAGAGAAAGGTCTGGTTACCCACAAAGGGAAGCCCATCAGAATAACAACAGATCTCTCAGCAGAAACTCTACAAGCCAGAGAAAGTGGGGGTCAATATTCAACATTCTTAAAGAAAAGAATTTTCAACCCAGAATTTCATATCCAGCCAAACTAAGTTTCATAAGTGAAGGAGAAATAAAATCCTTTACAGACAAGCAAATGCTTAGAGATTTTGTCACCACCAGGCCTTCCCTACAAGAGATCCTGAAGGAAGCACTAAACATGGAAAGCAACAACAGGTACCAGCCATTGCAAAAACATGCCAAAATGTAAAGACCATCAATACTAGGAAGAAACTGCATCAACTAATGAGCAAAATAACCAGCTAATATCACAATGACAGGATCAAGTTCACACATAACAATATTAACCTTAAATGTAAATGGACTAAATGCTCCAATGAAAAGACACAGACTGGCAAACTGGATAAAGAGTCAAGACCCATCAGTTTGCTGTATTCAGGAGACCCATCTCACATGCAGAGACACACATAGTCTCAAAATAAACAGATGGAGGAAGATCTACCAAGTAAATGCAGAACAAAAAAAAAACAGGGGTAGCAATTCTAATCTCTGATAAAACAGACTTTAAACCATCAAACATCAAAAGAGACAAAGAAGGCCATTCCATAATGGTAAAGGGATCAATTCAACAGGAAGAACTAACTATCCTAAATATATATGCACCCAATACAGGAGCACCCAGATTCATAAAGCAAGTCCTTAGAGACTTACAAAGAGACTTAGACTCCCATACAATAATAATGGGAGACTTCAACACCCCACTGTCAACATTAGACAGATCAACAAGACAGAAAGTTAACAAGGATATCCAGAAATTGAAATCAACTATGCACCAAGCAGACCTAATAGACATCTACAGAACTCTCCACCCCAAATCAACAGAATATACATTCTTCTCAGCAAGACATCACACTTAATCCAAAATTGACCACATAGTTGGAAATAAAGCACACCTCAGCAAATGTACAAGAATAGAAATTATAACAAACTGTCTCTCAGACCACAGTGCAATCGAACTAGAACTCAGGACTAAGAAAATCAATCAAAACTGCTCAACTACATAGAAACTGAACAACCTGCTCCTGAATGACTACTGGGTACATAACGAAATGAAGGCAGAAATAAAGATGTTCTTTGAAACCAATGAGAACAAAGATACAACATACCAGAATCTCTGGGACATATTTAAAGCAGTGTGTAGAGGGAAATTTGTAGCACTAAATGCCCACAACAGAAAGCTGGAAAGATCTAAAATTGACAACCCAACATCACAATTAAAAGAACTAGAGAAGCAAGAGTAAACACATTCAAAAGCTAGCAGAAGGCAAGAAATAACTAAGATCAGAGCAGAACTGAAGGAGATAGAGACACAAAAAAAACCTCCAAAAAAATCAATGAATCCAGGAACTGGTTTTTTGAAAAGATCAACAAAATTGATAGACGGCACTAGCAAGATTAATAAAGGAAAAAAGAGAGAAGAATCAAATAGACACAATAAAAAATAATAAAGGGGATATCACCACCGACCCCACAGAAATACAAACTACCATCAGAGAATACTATAAACACCTCTACGCAAATAAACTAGAAAACCTAGAAGAAATGGATAATTTCCTGGACACTTACACTCTCCCAAGACTAAACCAGGAAGAAGTTGAATCCCTGAATAGACCAATAGCAGGCTCTGAAATTGAGGCAATAATTAATAGCCTACCAACCAAAAAAAGTCCAGGACCAGACGGATTCACAGCCGAATTCGATCAGAGGTACAAGGAGGAGCTGGTACCATTCCTTCTGAGACTATTCCAATCAATAGAAAAAGAGGGACTCCTCCCTAACTCATTTTATCAGGCCAACATCATCCTGATACCAAAGCCTGGCACAGACACAACAAAAAAAGAGAATTTTAGAACAATATCCCTGATGAACATCGATGCAAAAATCCTCAATAAAATACTGGCAAACCGAATCCAGCAGCACATCAAAAAGCTTATCCACCATGATCAAGTGAGCTTCATCCCTGGGATGCAAGGCTGGTTCAACATATGAAAATCAATAAACGTAATCCAGCATATAAACAGAACCAAAGACAAAAACCACATGATTATCTCAATTGACGCAGAAAAGGCCTTTGACAAAATTCAACAGCCTTTCATGCTAAAAACTCTCAATAAATTCGGTATTGATTGAACATATCTCAAAATAATAAGAGCTATTTATGAGAAACCCACAGCTAATATCATACTGAATGGGCAAAAACTGGAAGCATTCCCTTTGAAAACTGGCACAAGATAGGGATGCCCTCTCTCACCACTCCTATTCAACATAGTGTTGGAAGTTCTGGCTAGGGCAATCAGACAAGAGAAAGAAATCAAGCGTATTCAGTTAGGAAAAGATGTTGTCAAATTGTCCCTGTTGGCAGATGACATGATTTTATATTTAGAAAACCCCAGAGTTTCAGCCCAAAATCTCCTTAAGCTGATAAGCAACTTCAGCAAAGTTTCAAGATACAAAATCAATGTGCAAAAATCACAAGCATTCTTATACACCAGTAACAAACAAACAGAGAGCCAAATCATGAATGAACTCCCATTCACAATAGCTTCAAAGAGAATAAAATACCTAGGAATCCAACTAACAAGGGATGTAAAGGACCTCTTCAAGGAGAACTACAAACCACTGCTCAGTAAAATAAAAGAGGACACAAACAAATGGAAGAATATACCATGCTCATGGATAGGAAGAATCAATATCGTGAAAATGGCCATACCGCCCAAGGTAATTTATAGATTCAATGCCATCCCCATTAAGCTACCAATGACTTTCTTCACAGAAATCGAAAAGACTGCTTTAAAGTTCATATGGAACCAAAAAAGAGCCCACATTGCCAAGACAATCCTAAGCCAAAAGAACAAAGCTGGAGGCATCACGCTACCTGACTTCAAACTATACTACAAGGCTACAGTAACCAAAACAGCATGGTACTGGTACCAAAACAGAGATATAGACCAATGGAACAGAACAGAGTCCTCAGAAAAAATACCACACATCTACAGCCATCTGATCTTTGACAAACCTGACAAAAACAAGAAATGAGGAAAGGATTCCCTATTTAATAAATGGTGCTGGGAAAATTGGCTAGCCATAAGTAGAAAGCTGAAACTGGATCCTTTCCTTACTCCTTATATGAAAACTAATTCACGATGGATTAGAGACTTAAATGTTAGACCTAAAACCATAAAAACCCTAGAAGAAAACCTAGGTAATACCATTCAGGACATAGGCATGGGCAAGGACTTCATGTCTAAAACACCAAAAGCAACGGCAGCCAAAGCCATAATTGACAAATGGGATCTAAATAAACTAAAGAGCTTCTGCACAGCAAAAGAAACTACCATCAGAGTGAACAGGCAACCTACAGAATGGGAGAAAATTTTTGCAATCTACTCACCTGACAAAGGGCTAATATCCAGAACCTACAGAAAACTCAAACAAATTTACTAGAAAAAAACAAACAACCCCATCAAAAAGTGGACAAAGGATATGAATAGACATTTCTCAAAAGAAGACATGCATACAGCCAACAGGCACATGAAAAAATGTCATCATCACTGGCCATCAGAGAAATGCAAATCAAAACCACAATGAGATACCATCTCACACCAGTTAGAATGGCAATCATTAAAAAGTCAGGAAACAACAGGTGTTGGAGAGGATGTGGAGAAATAGGAACACTTTACACTGTTGGTGGGATTGTAAACTGGTTCAACCATTGTGGAAAACAGTATGGCGATTCCTCAAGGATCTAGAACTAGAAATACCATATAACCCAGTCATCCCATTACTGGGTATATACCCAAAGGATTATAAATCATGCTGCTATAAAGACACATGCACAAGTATGTTTATTGCAGCACTATTCACAATAGCAAAGACTTGGAATCAACCCAAATATCTATCAGTGACACACTGGATTAAGAAAATGTGGCACATATATACCATGGAATACCATGCAGCCATAAAAAATGATGAGTTCGTGTCCTTTGTAGGGACATGGATGCAGCTGGAAACCATCATTCTCAGCAAACTATGGCAAGAACAGAAAACCAAACACCACATGTTCTCACTCATAGGTGGGAATTGAACAATGGGATCACTCGGACTCTGGAAGGGGAACATCACACACTGGGGCCTATTATGGGGAGGGGGGAAGGAGGAGGAATGGCATTGGGAGTTATACCTGATGTAAAGGATGAGTTGATGGGTGCTGATGAGTTAATGGGTGCAGCACACCAACATGGCACAAGTATACATATGTAACAAACCTGCACATTGTGCACATGTACCCTATAACTTAAAGTATAATAATAAAAAAAAAGAACTCACTCAAAACTGCACAACTACATGGAAACTGAACAACTTGCTACTGAATGATTACTGGGAAAATAATGAAATTAAGGCAGAAATAATTAAGTTCTTTGAAACCAATGAGAATGAAGACACAATGTACCAGAATCTCTGAGACAGCTAAAGCAGTGTTTTAGAGGGAAAGTTATAGCACTAAATGCCCACAGGAGAAAAGTGGGAAAGATAAAAAATCGACACCCTAACATCACAAAAGAATTAGAGAAGCAAGAGCAAACCAATTCAAAAGCTAGCAGAAGATGAGAAGTAACTATGATCAGAGCAGAACTGAAAGAGGTAGAGACATGAAAACCCTTCAAAAAAATCAATGAATCCAGGAGCTGCTGTTTTGAAAAGATTAACAAAATAGATAGACAGCTAGCAAGACTAATAAAGAAGAAAAGAGAGAAAAATTAAATAGACACAATAAAAAATGATAAAAGGGATATCACCACTGATCCCACAGAAATACAAACCACCATCAGATAATACTATAAACTCCTCTATGCAAATAAACTAGAAAATCTAGAAGAAATTGATAATTTACTGGACACATACATCCTTCCAAGTCTAAACCAGGAAGAAGCAGAATCCCTGAATAGACCAATAATAAGTTCTGAAATTGAGGCCATAATAAATAGCCTACCAAACAAAAAAAGCCCAAGGTGGATGGATTCACAGCTGAATTCTACCAGAGGTACAAAGAGGAGCTGGTACCATTCCTTCTGAAACTATTCCAAATAATAGAAAAAGAGGGACTCCTCCCTAACTCATTTTACAAGGCCAGCATCATCCTGATACCAAAACCTGGCAGAGATACAACAAAAAAAGAGAATTTTAGACCAATATCCCTGATGAACATCGATGCAAAAATCCTCAGTAAAATACTGGCAAACCGAATCCAGCAGCACATCAGAAAGCTTATCCACCATGATCAAGTGGGCTTCATCCCTGGGATGCAAGGCTGATTCAGCATACACAAATCAATAAATATAATCGATCACATAAACAGAATCAATGCCAAATACCACATGATTATCTCAATAGATGCAGAAAAGGCCTATGACAAAATTCAACACCCTTCATTCCAAAAACTCTCACTAAACTAGGTACTGATGGAACGTATCTCAAAATAATAGAAGCTGTTTATTACAAACCCACAGCCAATATCATACTGAATGGGAAAAAGCTGGAAGCATTCCCTTTGAAAATCAACACAAGACAAGGATGTCCTAGCTCACCACTCCTATTCAACACAGTATTGGAATTTCTGTCCAGGGCAATCAGGCAAGAGAAAGAAATAAATGGTATTCACATAGGAAGAGCAGAAGGCAAATTGTCTCTGTTTGCAGATGACATAATTGTATATTTAGGAAATCCCATCATCTCAGCCCCAAATCTCCTTAAGCTAATAAGCAACTTCAGCAACGTTTCAGGATATAAAATCAATGTGCAAAAATCACAAGCATTCCTATACACCAACAATAGAGAGCCAAATCATGAGTGAACTCCCATTCACAATTGCTTCAAAGAGAATAAAATAGCTAGGAATACAACATACAAGGGATGTGAAGGACCTCTTCAAGGAGAACTACAAACCACTGCTCAAGGAAATAAGAGAGGACACAAATAAATGGAAAAACATTCCATGCTCATGGATAGGAAGAATCAATATTGTGAAAATGGCCATAGTCACCAAAGTAATTTATAGATTCAATGCTATACCCATCAAGCTACTATTGACTTTCTTCACAGAATTAGAAAAAAACTACCTTAAATTTCATATGGAACCAAAAAACTGCCCGTATAGCCAAGACAATCCTAAGCCAAAAGAACAAAGCTGGAGGCGTCATGCTACCTGACTTCAAACTATACTACAAGGCTACAGTAACCAAAACAGCATGGCACTAGAACCAAACCAGATATATAGACCAATGGAACAGAATAGAGGCCTCAGAAATAACCCCACATGTCTACAACCATCTGATCTTTGACAAACCTGACAAAAAGAAGCAATGGGGAAAGGATTCACTATTTAACAAATGGTGTTGGGAAAACTGGCTAGCCATATGCAGAAAACTGAAACTGGACCCCTTCCTTACACCTTATACAAAAATTCACTCAAGATGGATTAAAGACTTAAACATAAGACCTAAACCACAAAAACCCTAGAAGAAAACCTAGGTAATACCATTCAGGATATAGCCACGTGCAAAGACTTCGTGGCTAACACACCAAAAGCAATGGCAGAAAAGCCAAAAATGACAAATGGGATCTAATTAAACTAAAGAGCTTCTGCACAGCAAAAGAAACTATCATCAGAGTAAACAGGCAATCTATAGAATGGGAGAAAATTTTTGCAATCTATCCATCTGACAAAGGGCTAATATCCAGAATCTACAAAGAACTTAAATAAATTTACAGGAAAAAAACAACCCCATCAAAAAGTGGGCAAAGGATATGAACAGATACTTTTCAAAAGAAGACATTTATGCAGCCAAAAAACATATGAAAAAATGCTCATCATCACTGGTCATTAGAGAAATGCAAATCAAAACCACAATGTGATACCATCTCACGTCAGTTAGAATGTCGATCATTAAAAAGTCAGGAAACAATAGATGCTGGAGAGGATGTGGAGAAATAGGAATGCTTTTACACTGTTGATGGGAGTGTAAATTAGTTCAACCATTGTAGAAGACAGTGTGGCAATTCCTCAGGGAGCTAGAACCAGAAATACCATTTGGCCCAGCAATCCCATTACTGAGTATATACCCAAAGGATTATAAATCATTCTATGATAAAGACACACGCACACATATGTTTATTGCAGCACTATTCACAATAGCAAAGACTTGGAACCAAACCAAATGCCCATCAATGATAGACTGGATAAAGAAAATGCAGCACATATACACCATGGAATAACTATGCAGCCATAAAAAAAGGATGAGTTCATGTCCTTTGCAGGGACACGGATGAAACTGGAAGCCGTCATTCTCAGCAAACTAACACAGGAACAGAAAACCAAACACCGCATGTTCTCACTCATAAGTGAGAGTTAAACAATGAGAACACATGGACACAGGGAGGGGAACATCACACACCAAGGCCTGTCAGGGGCTGGGGGGCTAGGGGAAGGATAGCATTAGGAGAAATACCTTATGTAGATGACGGGTTGATGGGTGCAGCAAACCACCATGGCATGTGTATACCTATGTAACAAACCTGCACATTTTGCACATGTATCCCAGAATTTAAAGTATAATTTTAAAAAAAGAAAAAATAGTAATAATAATAGAAATAAAGTACAAAATATGTGTAATACACTTGAACCATCCTGAAACCATCACCCCCCTACCTCCAAAACCTGGTCTGTGAAAATAATTGTCTTCCATGAAACTTGTCCCCAGTGCCAAAAAGGTTGAGGACCACTGTTCTACATTATAGACACCCCCCCAACACCTTCCATTCTCTACACCCAGAGGCTCCTAGAATTTAATTCTACTAGCTGAACAGTAAATTAAAGGTAAGAGAATAAACCTCACACTGGTAAATCTCTATGACATTCTACCCACTGCAAAAGTTTCTCAATTCTCATTGATTCATATAACCAGTTTTGACTGAAAATAAAAGATAAATAGCTGTGTCTTTTGACCTCTGTTTAACACACCTTCAATATAGTACCTGTCCATCCAATAGAGAGAACTGTAATGGTGATTATCTAAGCCAAGTGACACTGACACTTCCCACACATTTTCACCCCAATTTCTGAGAGCTCTCCCAAGATTTCCACTCTCAAAAATATGGCACCTCTTTCAAATCTCTCCTTTTAAGTCTCCTCCCACCCCCACCTTTACACTGTCTTGGGGACTTCATTAAATTTTCCTTTGCCAGCCACTTACCAAATGCATTATCCCAGTCCTCTAAGAAATGAAAAGTGAAAAGTGGTTCTTTTCAAAACTAGATAGAAACTTGTCTTAATATTTTTCTGAAGCTTGCTTTTATTTTCCAAATGATCTGGGTTTGGCAAAATCCTTTTCCTTAAGTAATAGACAAAAGCGTAATATTCTAAAAGGGAAATGGCAAACCTAAACAATCTAGGATACCATGAAGATTAAACACTGGACTCTTTTTGTTCAGCCCAAATAATATTCCCCAAAATGGAGACCCTCTTGCACTTCTTCAATAGCTAGTAGAATAGGATATGCATTGTTGTCACTTAAATTGGTGTTTTATTTTATTTCTTCTCTTTTTATATAGACTTATAGATGACAATTTAAAATCTTCATTTATGTCTAGAGTCCAAGGCTCTTAGAGTAGAACTTAAACCCAGAGTGAAGAAGTCAAATAATGTTTTCAGCCTTGTGGTTAGATACCACTATTATCCTCATTTTAGAGAAAGTAACTGAGACACAGCATGGCTAACTAATTTGAACAAAATTCCACAATTTTAAATTTTGAATCAGGAATTAAAATCTTGGTTCTCTTTTTCCAGAGCCCTTGACCTTGACCCTGTGGTATGTGACCTCTCCACTACTCTATTTTTATATCCCTTTATAAAATATCTGATTCTGGGAATGTGTTTCCATTTTGAATTTGAAACAAGCCATTGCTATTGGTCTGAGACCAAAAGTCTCTATAATTTTACATTGCATATATAGCTCTCTAGTTCTGATCTTAAGATTGAGAATCTTAGATTCTGATGTTCATTACAGTGATGAGCATTTAAAAAAATCCTTTCAGACAAATTCTTAAGAACAAAGCTCCTACTAAAAGATTCTTTATTCTAAAATAAATATCAGAAGGGAAAATTCATACTGAAATTATTAGAATACTTCATAAAGAAAAAGAAGAAAAAGACACTGAGGGAAGAAAGAGCACTCAAAAATACCCTGAGCCATTTTAGTGAGTTTTCTAAATATATTGTACCAACCTTAGTCATCCACCCTCTCCAGCCTCAGGCTGGGGCAACTTCTGAGGATGGTGGAACCTGTCCCGTTACTCCTGCGAGCTCTTGTTCTCTGCCAAGGGGACCCTGGTAACTTAAGGGAGAGAAAGCACCCCCACTGGGGATATGTCTCATGTCCCTGTAACACCAAAGAAGGTCTTCTCAGACACTATCAAAGTTTCTTTTCCTGCTGTATTTTTAGTAACAGTCAATATATAGAATCTGAACATTTAGGCCTATTGGAGTTTCATGGCCTGTCATCATAACTAGTAATGACAACAGATTTCAGTGAGGATCTGTATCACTGCTCTTCCAGGTTGAGACTTGCCCATCTCATATTCCTGTGATGTTGTTCAGTCTGGGTCCTCTCCATGAAAAGAAGGTCCCCGAGAAACACTAAAAGTTGTACCTTAAAACCTTTCAAGATGCTTTCATGTTTCTCTTCCCCTTTCTGGCAACTTCTTTCACCTTTGAAGGATCCCAGAGATTGAGAATTTCTTTGAAAAGCATGAAATTCTTGAAAGTAAGGTTCAACTCAAGATGAAGAAGTGAAAATAAGTACTGTCAAAACCGATTATCAAGGGTTTCACACCCAGAACATAAAATAAGCAGGTACCAATGCCTACAGATGCTGATGCATTTATAGCATTTACAGTAGACTGTTAATGAGGTCATCCAGAGTGAAAGAGCAAAATCTTGCCATTATACCTTGGGGTCCTTAAGCAGGTCCTCAGCCATAACCGTGAGTACCATGTCTTTTCAGGTACATATGTTCCATGTATCTCCATGGCCCTTAAGCAAGCAGCTTCAACAAGTCCATTCTATAACACTGTTCTCTGAGCAGGAGAGAGCATTCTGAACCAGTCCTTGTCCGTAAGTTTCCCTCTGCACATCAGCAGAAAAATATTACTGCTTTGAGCTGCTCTGTTCTTATGGAGGGCACAGCTTCCTCTGGTTCTCTATGTTATTTGTGCCCAAACACAACCCAGCAAACGACACTACAGGACTTTGCTCCTGTCTTAGTTCAGAATGGGCATGCCCTTGGGCCAAGATGAGATCGGAGGCCCATTTTCAGGTCTAGAGTCTGTGATGGCCTCTCACACCTCTGAATGTGCCTTGCTTATTCTGTCCTTCCTTTTTCAAACACCATGAACCTCCCTCTTTCCAAGCACCAGCTCCAGGCCCATTCATGTGGTCTCTTTGAGAGGATGCTGTGCCCACCCCTACTCTCCTGCCTCTGCCAGTGATACATGTCAAGGACTTCCAGGTACCTGGATGGGCTCCCTGGACCTTAAGTTCCTCATATTCATCTTGATAGCCATATCATGTTTCTCTCCCACCAGATCCCCACCTCCAGCAGCCATGGTCAACCTCCTGGGACTCTTTCCCAGAAGTAGATTCCCCACAGAAATGGTCCTAAATTGATGTGAGAGACAATAGAAGAAGCAGTTCTATATCCTCATGACTCCTTCTCATTTATGCTTTCCTCAACAGCATACAATGCTCACTGTAATGAAGGAAAAAAAAGAACTAAGTCAGTTAACCAAGTAGATGACCCTCACCTTTTTCTGTTTTGTGCCTGGGGCTGGGCCCCATAAAGAAAGAAGGGAGGGGAGGCTGTGGTAGATACAAGATGCAAACCCCTGATGTAAGTGTATAGTTACATAATACTTCAAGGAAAAAAATTAGTTTCTGTTACTTTCATTTACTATAAATTTGTATCATACAAACCTTACCTAATCAAATTCATGTTAAGAATGATTGGTTTCTGCATATTAATTGCTGTCACAAAAATAGTATTTCTAACACAGTTAAGAAATTTTGGAATCAAATTCCCAACGTAATTGTCTTTACCTGATGAGTTGATTTACAAACTCTTTATAAATCATTCTATGCTAAAGTTAAGGCAAGCCCTTGTTGAAAGTATCACAAACTATCAATCTGTAAGATTTTACTATGTTCCTAAATCCTATTTCCCATCTCTAAGTATTTTCCCTTATGAAACTGAACAGTTTGATGACCTCTCTAATATTAACCTGTGACATTTTCAGAAAAAAATATTCCTCATTCCATTTTTACTGCCTTAAGGAGATACAATCCAATTTTACTTTTTACCTTCCTAACAATACACAGAGAAATCTTAAAAGTTCTATCAAGAAAATGTTTACTGCGTATTTCCAATTCAAATGGAAATAGCTTTCACTTTTGATCTTGTAGGAAAACCTAGCTAAGTGATGAAGTACAATACTTTCTTTGTGTTACACTAGGCTGCATGACTGTTACAGAATATGTTTGAGCATTTGAGCTAAGAGACCAGAAGAGGCTTTCCAGCCACATGTTTAAAAGAACAGGCAGCAAAAAACGGCTTAAGTCAATTATAACCTTCCTTTCAGAACCATCTTGTGGGACGGATACTACTATTATCCAGATACTTGTATCTAACAGTCAGCCAATTCTCCTCTTAGCTGGCTATGTTTTTGAAATCCACTTACTCTTGAGACTGACCATAAAATCAACACACTGACAAAGCAACAGTTTTAAATTCCAAACATGCACAAAACCCAGAACCGTAATTACCTCAACTCTAAGCCCAGTGGGAAAGTGAAGCATGTCGCCTCCTGTGTTTTATTCAGTGCTGGGGACCTTGTCAGTACTTCATGAATGCCAAATAAATCCTCAGAACAACAATCCTCCAATCTAAGGGCCAATGAGACAGGGAGAGATTTATCCTGAGAGGCAATGCACATGCTAGACACCCTGCTCACTTTGTGATAAGTTTTGCCATTTTAGCCAGGGGCCACTCAGAGAAGGAAATTAGGACCACCACCCCACGTGAACATGGTCCTCCGAAGAGTGGCTGGTTCATACAAGCTGCAGGCATGGGGTGCTTATTCTAAGCACAAACTGAGATACAGCTCACTGAAATCTCAATTGGTTAGATAACTGAAGTCTTATACATTTAAAGCCCAGTACTAAGGAGAATACTGAAGAGAAGTTAGTTTTTAATAACCCTCTACCACCTCAGAAAGAAGAACTTCTTTAACATTGAGTCAAACAGATAGATTGTTTTTAATAGGTCTTTATACTAGAGATACTCAGTATTATTAGTATTATTATCAAGACACAGGGATCCACTCTGTTACTCAGGCTGGAGTGGAGTGGGGTGATCTTAGCTCACACAGACATTATTCTGAATGTTCTGAAGCATATTGGATGTTACTGAGAATAAAACTCCTGTCAAATCCATAGAGCAATAATCAAACCAGCCAGTGAGACTTTTTGTAACCGAATAATGTCAGGTAAGTGATTACTCACAGAGATGTATTTTATGAATGTTTTTCAACAAATAAGTATCAATTTCCTACCATTCACTGAGCACTACGCTAAAGGCACCGTGTATCCTATGGGAAACAAAAGAGAAAAAACGGCCCCTATTCCTGGTGGAGTTTCCAGGGTCATAGGGAAGGCAGACATGATCAAACAAAATGTCAGGGAATTATTCATTAACAAATGATTCCTCAAGGTCCTAAAAAGCCTATGTGTTAAAAAGTTGTCTAATGGGCCAGATGTGCCTTCCTGGGTATTATTATAATCGATCAGGGATAGAGAGGAGGCACAAATTTCTTATAGTGCTGAATTACCTCTGCCACTAGAAAACCCTGTTCGGACACATGGTGACTTGGTCCCAGAAGTAAAGGCATAGTCTCCTTCTCATCAGCCTCTTAATTAAAACTTAGCACCCAGTGGAAACTCTGCTGATGTAAGTTACTAAGGTGAAAAACACATAGCAGTTATGGCAGCATGAACTACAGACACTGGCCTCCAGGGCAGGCTTTAATTGTGAACAAGAGGCTGGATTTTAGTTATAAGAACACTTTACCTCTGCCACAGGACCAAAGGTACAGAAAGTAACTACCAACTGTTTCCTAACAGTCTGTCCAGAAAGCATGCTTATAAACTGAGCACTTATCTTCTGATTATGGATCTACTTGCAGAAGTAAATTTTCAAATGGATTCACTGTAACAGGTGCAGTTTTTAGTGATCTCAGTTAAAGGACAGGTATGAGTTTGAGTAGCTCTGAGACATGTGCTACTAATCTGAGGTGACATCTACATTTTCTCTATGGTAGTTTCCATAAAAGGAAAAGATGCATTCTTTACTCACTACAATTCTGTAGCCATGTGTGAATTTGAAACATAATTTTCTCATTATATACCCATTTTGAGACAGGACAATAAAAAACAATTGTGTTCAAAAGTACTGGAGTTCATAATACTGGAATTTGAGTTAATTATATTTAAAACTGCAATTTCAGTTAATAATGTGCAACTTTTTGGTGTAGTCATGTATATGGACGTTTACATGTGGGTATATGTGGGTATATATCAATAGATATTAAGTTGGTATATGGTGAGAAAAATCAATTTTCTCATAGTTTTGCATAATAAATTCTGTGATAACTGTTCCTATCATTAAACAACTAGAGGAATGTGCTACATAACAAACTGAGTGTTATCGTTTTCTACAATCACTCACACAGAGGTTTTTGATTCATTGGAGATTCTGAATTATTGAGAAAAAATGGCAGTTAACTAACCATAACACCTATGCTGGAACACCTTGGGGGAAGGAAGGGGACTATGAAATTAGCACTTTGCAACTGAGTTAAACATATCATTTTACTTCAATAGAATTGACTATCATAAGCTAAACTCAGGCTATAATGAATTAACTTCTTTTATATGCAAAAATGTATTTATTTGATTTATTAATTCATTAAAGCACTCTTATTGATTTTGTTCCTAAACAAGGTCTACTGCCAAAAACTGAGTCACAAGTGGGTCTTTCCAACATAGTTTTAAAATAAACTACAACATGCAATAGCACCTTCTTTCTGCAGTTGTAAAATGGTTTTCCATTGTATTCTAGTCAGTTGATGTAATACTGTAACTAGTTTCACCCTTCACCTCCAGGGGAATATTCAGTTCTTGAAAGAAAATAATGTCTTATAACATTTAATGTACAGATGAAATGATATGTACTTGAAAATATTTTCTGTGCCTTGATCTTAAACCACCATAACTTACCAGAACAAATAGCAGGTTATGAATTACTTAATACAACTTCTCACATTTATGAGAAATTCTGCTATAGATTCAGCAACTGTAATGTGGAGCCATGTATGCATCCAGTTCTCTATGTATTCATTCAACAGATATTTATGGAGAGTATACCACCTATATTAACACCATGACAGTTTCTGGGGGACGTAGAGCTACGTTAAGGCAGGCCTGATGTAGGTACCTACATACGTTTTTCATTTCTCTCCAGAGAAAACTTGAGTCACTATCATTATCTCAGCTCTGCAGTTAAGTGGTTAAAATTGGAAGATTAGGCATGTACACCCCTCCTCAATGTGGAAAATAGAAAGGAAGAGCAATTTCCAGAATTTGTTTCTATCATCCTGTAGGGTGGAAAAATGACGGATTGTATAATAAGTGTAAATTAAGTAACTTTAATTGAACAATCATTGAAATAACATTTTAATCAAGCCATTATTTTATATGTGTGTGCATACACACACACACACACACACACACACACACAAACATATTTCAAAATTCTTCCTAAATGAGCCAAGTTATAGAATCCTCACCACAATCTGGTTTTAGAACATTTCCATGGCCCCAAAAAGATCCTTGTGCCTGTTTACAGTTAATTATTGTTCCCACCCACAGCTCCAGGCAATCACTAACTTACTTTCTGTTTCTCTAAATTTGACTTTACTAGACATTTCATATAAATGGAATAATACTACAATATATGGTCTCTCTGTGTCTCATCGAACCATTCTTTCAAAACATAGTTTTTACGTTCTTATTAGATTATTTAACCATTTGCTCATGTACTTTATAACTCTAGGAACTCATTAGGCATAATTGGAAAGCTCAGGGCCTCAAGTACACATGTTAAGAAACAAAACAATCCAGGTAGATCTTTTGTTTGGATGACCAATTCATGGAAACTAGATATAGACACAGTTGTTACTGTTGTGTATATTTACAAGGTGATTCAGTGTCTCAGCAATTTTCTTAGTGATGAGCAATGAATTATATACTTTACGACCAAAGTCATTGTTGACTGCAGTCCCAGAGTCTCATTAGGTCACATGTCTGAATATAACTTAAGAAGGAAAATCTGAAAATCTTGATTTTTTAATGAAATTTAGCGCATGATTTTACATGTCAATAATATGCTGATAGATACATTTTATTCCAATCCAATATAGTTCTAAGTATGATGATCAGAGAAAAATGATGGTATTAGGAAAATAGATTCATCAATTGTACATAATATTTTTTCAAACTAGTTTTATTTTGCCTGTATCTTTTTTGGGGGTGATATACAATTTATTTTAAATTTTTTTTAGTTTTTTTTTTCCAACTTTTATTTTAGGTTCAACTTTTATTTTAGGTTCATGTACAAGTTTATTACAAAGGTAAATTGTGTGTCACTGGGGTTTGGTGTACAAATGATTTCATCACCCAGGTAGTGAGTACAGTACCTGGTAGGTAGTTTTTAGATCCTCATCCTCCTCGCTCCCTTCACCCCCAAGTAAGTCCCAAAGTGTATTGTTCTCCTCTTTGTGTTCATGTGTACTCAATGGTTAGCTCCCAATTATAAGTGAGAACACGTGATATTTGGTCTTCTGTTCCTGCATTAATTTGCTTAGGATAATGGCCTATAACTGCATCTATGTTGCTGCTAAGGTGATGATTTCATTCTTTTTGATGGCTACATAATATTCCATTGTATATCCATGGTTTATATGTACCACTTTTTTTTTTATCCAGTCCACAACTCATGGGCATCTAGGTTGATTCCATGTCTTTGCTATTGTGAAAAGTGCTGCAATGAACATATGTGTGCATGTTTCTTTATGGTTGAATGATTTGTATTCCTTTAGGTATACGCCCCAGTAATGGAATTGCTGGGTCTAATGGTAGTTCTGTTTTAAGTTCCTTGAGAAATCTCTAAACTTTTTTCCACAGTGGCTAAACTAATTTACATTCTCACCAGCGCTGTAAAAATGTTCCCTTTTCTCTGCAGCCTCACCAATGTCTGTTATTATTTCACATTTTAATAATAGCCATTCTGACTGGTATGAGATGGTGGTTTTGACTTGCATTTTTGCAATGATTAGTGATGTTCAGTATTTTTTCATGTGCTTGTTGGCCATGTGTACGTCTTCCTTTGAGAAGTTTCTGTTTGTGTCCTTTGCCCATTTTTTAATGGAGTAGTTTTTTACTTGTTGCTTTGTTTAAGTTCCTTATAGATTCTAGATATTAGATCTTTGTCAGATGCATAGTTTGCAAATATTTTCTCCCATTTTATAGCTTGTCTGTTTACTACATTGATAATTTTTTGCTTTTACTTTTATTTATTTTTATTTTTTGCTATGCAGAAGCTCTGTAATTAGCTATGTGCTAGTCTGTTTTCATACTGTAATAAAGATACTACTGGAGACTGGGTAATTTATAAACAAAGAAGGTTTAATTGACTCACAGTTCCAAATGCCTAGGGAGGCCTCAGGAAACTTACAATTATGGTCAAAGAGGAAGCAGGTGCCTTCTTCACAAGGCATCATGAGAGAGAGACAGAGAAAGAGAGAGAGAGAGTGAGCATGTGAAGGAAGAACAGTCAAAAACTTATAAAACCGTCAGCTCTCAAGAGAACTCACTCACTATTATGAGAACAGCATGGGGGAAACTGCCCCCATAATCCAATCACCTCCCACCAAGTCCCTCCCTCAACATGCGGGGATTATGAGGATTACAATTCAAGATGAGATTTGGGTGGAGACAGAGAGCCAAAACATATCATTATACCCCTGGGCTGCTCCCAAATCTCATGTTTTTACATTTCAAAACCAATCATGCCTCCCCAATACTTCCTCAAAATCTTAACTCATTTCAGCATTAGCTCAAAAGTTCAAGTTCAAAGTCTCATCTGAGACAAGTCCCTCCACCTATAAGCCTGTAAAATCAAAAGTTAGTTAGTTACTTCCAAGATACAATGTGGGTACAGACATTGGATACATTCATCCATTCCAAATGGGAGAAATTGGCCAAAACAAAGGGGCTACAGGCCTCATGCAAGTGTCCCACTTGTCAATTTTTGTTTTTGTTGCAATTGCCAATGGAATAGGTTAGGGGATCAGAAATAAAGCCACACACCTAGTTACATGAGAAGATCACATCTGCTTTTCTACAAAGTTGACAATAACAAGCAATAGGGAAAGTACTCCCTATCAACAAACGGTGCTAGAATAACTGGCTAGCCATATGCAGAACTCGACCCCTTCCTTTCACTACATATAAAAATCAACTGAAGATAAAAGAAAACAAATGCAAATCCTGAAACTATAAAAAATCTAAAAGAAAATCTAGGAAATACCATTTTGGACATACACCTTGGCAAAGATTTCATGACAAAGCCCCCATCTTTGAGGTAAATCATTGAACACACTAATGGAAGCAAGAGAAAACAAAGCCTTTTTTCTCTTTTACCTTTTCTTGTAAGACAGTAATTAAAACTCTATGAGGTTTTTATTGGTAATATAGCCTGAAAAGTAGCAAGAGAGATTAGTGTAACTAGATGATTTTTAACCATGTAAATCACTAGATATGGAAAGCTAGTATAAATAAGGAATTAAGTGCCATTAAAATAAAAATTTGAAATTAATAAAAAGACTACTAGAGAAAACAAAACAGGCTCTACACACTTAATACTATAAGAAAAGTTTGGAGAAGTTTCTTTCAGAGCAATTACTGCTTTTGAAGAAGTTGGGAGAGATTAATGAGTTGGACAAATTTGTGACTACTAATGGTATCTGTAGCAGTGAACATTACAATGAGGAAAAGGAAATCACAAATTAATTGATTGTGTCCAAGTGACCAGAGAAGTCATTTATTGCAAAAACCATAGAAAAACACATGCAAAAACTCTACTAAAGTTCTCAGCAGACAGTTTTGTAATATACCAGACTAAATTCCTCAGGGTAGTTTTAGTTAAAAGCTAAAAACAAAACAAAACACTTTTGACCTAATTCAGTTCTTACAGATGACTTTTAATTCAGATACAGTTTCCCTAGGTACTCCCAGTAAGAGAGGTTGTCTTTATCACTAACTGCTGGTGGATACTGCTGACGTCACCCTAGGATGCAGCTGACCACAGTGCTTCTCTAGTTCTTAGGGGATCTTAATAATTCACCTCTGCACTTTCAAATATCCTAGAAGTAGTATTTATCCAAGTTGGGAAACTAGAGAACTTCTCTGATTGATCTGATTTACAAAGCCAAATTCATTCTATGTAAACATATATATTTTTTCACAAAAGCATATGCCCTCCAGTTAAGAGGGCATATGGGCAGTTTGAAACAGCCCATTTCAGTTGATCTCTTTTGTTTGGTAAAGAAATGAAGTACAGTACACTTCAAAGAATGATATATTCACATCTTACCCTTATACATTATCTATCTCATCCTCAAACACACGATGAAAAACCGTATTTGAAGCCTCCCCATTCTTATATATTAGAGTTCATAAGGAGAAGAACAAAATGACATTCAATCATTATTCAATTTGTTTGTCTATGTGGTTATGCATGAATACATAGAAAAAAATATATTCAACCAAATGTTGATTCCATAAAGAAAGTCAAACTTAATCCTTTATTCCCCCAGGAGTGGCTAAATTTCTCAAGTTGTTCCTCCAAACTAGTGATACAATGCAGCTGGGAAAGCAAGAGCAAATCCCAGGCTTGCTCCCAAAACTGCAGATATCTGGTAACCTTAAATTTAGAAATAATACTACATCAAAACTTATCAGCAAACAAGAAGCTCATTTAAATGTCGCAGACTTTGAAGTTTCTATCTCTCAGGTCTAACTCCCAAAAGGTAGATGCTAATTTGGAAGGGTTGTGAAATTACTCTGAAAAAAATAAACAAAAACACAACCAGCTGTGGTCTTTCACAGCCATCCTCTCAGCTGACTTACCCATCATTTCAAACATCAGACTTTTCACAAGCTTTGGTCCATAGTCTATAAGCCATTTTATGAAAATGTATTTTTACAAAACATTTTCTAGCTTCCATCACAAATGTGTGGAAATAGGTACAGTTGAATCAGTCTGTAAAATCCCCTGCAGTTACTAACAAATTCTCACAGCACATCAACCTTTCCCAGTGACCGGTAGGTTTTGCCTCATTTAGCTTTGATATTTTTTTCCTCTGTGTATCATCAAAAATGTTTAGAAATAAAGGCATACTTACAAAATACTGGGGAGCTGGACAGAGACTATTTTTCTAAATAGTATTTTCATTGGGGTTTTGTTTACAATCCACACATAATAGGTTAAAAATTACTATGTTTCATTTTTAAATAATTATTATAAAAATAATGGTAATATAACCAAATCAGAGAAAAAGTTTGGAAAAGAGAAAAGGAAAAATAGCCATAAAACACTGCCTCAAAATAGCAGCTACCATGATTTTGGAGTATTATTCCCTATTTTTTTCAGATGCATATTTTTAAATATCTGTATAGTGTACACAAAATTTTTATCCTGGTTTTGTTTTGTTTTGTTTTTGTTCCCTAACATTAGTTCATAAGCCCTTTTCCATGTCAATATATAATAATAACCATCACTTTAATGGCTGAATAATATACATGTGGTTGATGTATCATAATTTAAACAACCACTTGGTAGGCCAGGAGTGATGGCTCATGCCTGTAATCCCAGCACTTGGGGAGGCCAATGCCAGATCACCTGAGGTCAGGAGTTCGAGACCAGCCTGGCCAAGATGAAGAAACCCCGTCTCTACTAAATATACAAAAAATTAGCCAGGCGTGGTGGCGAGTGCCTGTAATCCTAGCTACCGGGGAGGCTGAGCAGGAGAATCGCTTGAACTTGGGAGGCGGAGGTTGTAGTGAGCCAAGATCACATCACTGCACTCCAGCCTGGGTGACAGAGTAAGACTGTCTCAAAACAAACAAACAAATGAAAATGCTGAATGCTTTCATGTTTTCAGTTTTTGGTAGTTATAGGTATCACTAAACAACAGGGTTACTTTCTGAGAAATGTACTGTTAGGTGATCTTGTCATTGTGTAAACATCATAGTGTACTTACACAAACCTAGATGGGAGAGCCTACTACACTGAGAATATAGGGTATAGCCTATTGTTCCTAGGGTACAAACCTGTACAGCCCATTACTGTACTGAATATACAGGCAATTTTAACTCAATGGTAAGTATTTGTGTATCTAAACATAGAAAAGTTTACAGTAAAAATACTATATAATTTTACATTTAAAATTCCATCTACTTTATTCCATCTTGAGTTAATTTTTATATATGGTATAAGGAATTGGTCCAGTTTTAATTTCTGCATATGGCTACCCAGTTATCCTAGCACCACTTATTGAATAGGGAGTTTCAGTGTTCGATATTCAGTGTTCCCCATTGCTTGTTTTTGTCAGGTTTCTCAAAAATAAGACTGCACATGGTCTTATTTCTGGGTTCTCTATTCTGTTTCATTGGTCTATGTGTCTGTTTTTGTACCAGTACCATCCTATTTTGGGTACTGTAACCCTGTAGTATAGTTTGAAGTCAGGTAGCATGATGCCTCTAGCTTTATTCTTTTTGCTTAGGATTGCCTTGGGTATTCAGGCTCTTTTTGGTTTCATATGAATTTTAAAATGTTTTTTCCTAGTTGGAGGCTGTTATCCTTAGCAAACTATCACAGGAACTGAAAACCAAATACTGCATGTTCTCACTTATAAATGGGAGCTAAATGATGAGAACATGTGGACACATAGAGGGGAACAACACACACTGGGGCCTTTCAGAGAGTGGAGGGTGGAAATAGAGAAAGGATCAGGAAAAATTATTAATGGGTACTAGGCTGAATACTTGATTGATGAAATAATCTTACAATAAACCCTTATGACACAAGTTTACCTATGTAACAAACTGCACATGTATTGTTCAACTTAAAAGTTTTTAAAAAGCCATATAATAATCTTACAGGACAACCATCATATATGTAGTCAGTCATTGACTGAAACATCATTATGCACAGAATAACCATAGTGCTTTTCAAAAAGTCTTTGTTATTTTCTTGCGATAGATAGCCAGATACAGGACTAATGGATTATGGTATTGGTTATATAGATACATTGTAAAATTAGTTCCTCAAATATCATGTTCCTTGTTAATACCATGAAGAGTATATGAAGTCACCAACTGTAGCTGCATTTTGTTATTTATCTATTTCTGTAATTTCACACTTTGTAAATTACTAATGAGATAGAATTTAAATTTTTCTTTATTATTTCCCATTTTGTGAATAGGCCAGAACCCTTTTCTTTGTTATTTTATGAACACAATGCAAAACAATTTATTATTCTGTTTTACTTTGGTTAAGTTACTAGATGATTGAATATCGTATGACAATAATAAAGACTGTTTCTGGATTACACATTAAAATAATTAGTCCTTTTTTCTTTTATACCAGCTCATGATCTTTTTGTAAGTAACCCCTTAATTTGAGGCTCACAAAAGATATTAGCTGAAAAAGAATAACAAAGCAGAATAAAAGACATTGGTTTAAAATCGCAGGATCATGCCATGGATATACTGTGGACCACGTAGGCACTCTACAAATGAACTACACTAGGGGCAAAAAAAAAACCCTCATTAAGTTAAGGTCATCACAATACTGATATCCGAAAGATGGAGTGTGTTCAAATTGAAGAAGTTTATATTCAAATGATTAATATTTGCCTTTCTATCTGTATTTCAGTTATATATAAGGTTCAGTTTGAAATCAAGGTATAAAACATTGGCTTATTTGAACACAAATAATAATCCAGTGCTTTTGGATAAATGTCATTATCATAACCACATAGTGAATCATATCCCATAGAAATTCATAAGAAAGAAATTATAGAATTTCCATAGTGTGACAAAAGTTCAAGTGAAACATTAAAAGGTATTGTATAACCTTCTTCATAAATTTTAATTTGCTCATTATTCTCTTTGAAAAAATATACATAATCTATAATAAATGAAGTAACAAAGTTATTAGACTTTGGCCTAAGAAACTGGAGCCAAAATATAATATTGTGTATTCAGAGTGGCCTCTTTTCCAAACCTGAAATGCTAAACAAGTGTAAAAAAATATGCAGCCTAAATGAGCAGTTGGTAAAGCAATCAGCCTTTCACACTGGAACAAGCAACAAACATATGCAATGACCTTAGCGTTTCTCTTTTGATTTATAGCATCTTGGAAAGCAGCTTAACAAAATGGCACAGAACTTCCAGAGCAGTTGCAGTCAATTTATTGTCTAAGTTGTTAAAGATGTTAATTAGATTAGGAATTTGCTGAGGCCTTTTATTCCTCGTAGAAAGAAGAGTGTTTCTAGTATTTCTCTTTGAAATTCAGCTTTGTGGCATAAAAATACAGGAAAGAAGAAATCCTACACTCAAGGAAATTGTAGGGTCCCATTGAATTCCATAAAATTGTAAAAATTCCAATAATAACATTTATAAAAGAGCCAAGAAAGTACCAGACCTGTTTTTAAAAATAATAGACTTCAGTGATTCCTGCATTGTCTGATGTATTTAAGACAAAAAGTGGGCACATCATGGATGGTATATCTAGGAGGCCTGGGCTTATGGAATGGAAATTATATCAGGGAGCAAATCCAAGCATGCACTGAGACAAAACAAAGAGTTTCTAGAAAAACAACAGGCAGGGCTTTTTAGTCCAGTGCAATAAACATCACTCTGTATGTCATTTTAGCACTCTGGATAAATGTTTTAATAGTGAGTTGTTGCACAGGCATTGGAAAAGTCATTAGATACTTTGCTTTTAACACAAGTCCTTTGCAATAGTCCATTGTGGGAACATGTTTCACCTTAAATTAAACAAAAGAAAACATAAAACAGTCCAGTAAATTACCTATTCATCTAAAAAAATGTATAGAAAATTTTCTCAGAAATGTAACTGCAAGCATTAAAAAACAAGACTGCTCTCCAATTAATGGAGGAAGTAGAATATTAGGATAATTATTCCAATACTCTAGTAATACTGGCAAGGATTAAGTTGTAATGATTGATCCATGGTTGAAGGCAATTTTTCTAAAATTCTTTTAGATAAATTTTGAAACAGAAACATACGTATGCTTACAAATACAGGGTAGTTATTCACAATAGCAATCAGGAAGAAAATGCATAAGGTAATAGCAAAGTTAAGTATTTTAAGCATATATGATCTAGGCAAGGTCAACTTAGGAAAGAAAAGCTGCTGCATGGTCCAAGGAACCTGAATAGGCTGGATACTTAGTCAAATACTTGAGTCCTTCACATAAAGTCCTTTTATTCTAACTTCAACAGTAACTAAGATTTCAGGGAAAGGGCTTCAGACTTTGTGAATGAGCTTTTAGCATGCCTAGCAGACAGGCCTGGGTCATTTAAGAAGATGAGGGTGAGCACCCTGCACTGCGTGATCTTCAATTTTCCATCCTCCTCCACTCCAAGACCGATCAGGGGAAGAGGCAGGGCTAAAGCTGAGAATCAAGTCAGTTACCAAGAGGTTCTGAGGACTGGGAAAGGCCTAAAGCTACCTTCAGTCATGACTCTTTTAAAATAGTCAGAATCTATTTAAATAACTCCACAGTGGTGGCCCCTTTTAAATAAAGTTAAAAAGCTAAAATGTTTTTCCAGTAATTCCACCCCATGGATGGTGTTATGGACAAAATTTGTGTCTCCCAAATTCATATGTTAAAGCTCTAACACCAATGTGATTCTATGTGGAAATGGGGCCTCAAAGGAAGTAATCAAGATTCAATCAGGTCATAAGAGTGGGGCTTTGATCTGATATGATTAGTGACCTTATAAGAAAAGACAACTAGGCTGGGCGCAGTGGCTCACACCTGTAATCCCAGCACTTTGGGAAACCAAGGCTGGTGGATCACCTGAGATAACAAGTTCAAGACGAGCCTGACCAACATGGTGAAACCCCGGGGGTCTCCACCAAAAATACAAAAATTAGCCTGCATGGTGGCACATGCCTGTAACCCCAGCTACTCAGGAGGCTGAGTCAGGAGAATCACTTGAACCCAGGAGGTGGAGGTTGTAGTGAGCTGAGATCACACCATTGCACCAGCCTGGGCAACAAGAGCAAAATTCCATCTCAAAAAAAAGAAAAAGCAAACACAGACAAGACAAGACAACTAAGGGATCCTCTCTATGTGCATGAATGGAGGAAGGAATCCAAGGACAGAGTGAGATGGCAGCTGTCTACAAGCCAGAAGGAGAGCCCTTGCCAGAAACTGAATTAGCTGGCACCTTGATCATGGACTTCTATAGCCTCCAGAACTGTGAGAAAAATGCATGCCTGTTGTTTAAGCTATCCGGTCTGTGGTATTTTGTTACAGCATCTCAAGCAGACTAATACAGATACATGAATGCACGGCACTGGAAAAATGTAAGAATATTTTTATAGTTTCCTTAAACATTGTGATACTTGTTTGGGGGAATTGCTAGTGAAAATGACAATTTCTTTACTTCTAGTTGTTACTTGGTATATTGGGCATATCTCAGAACAGCTACAATTTTAGACTTAAATTTATGGTGCCATTCATTCTTGTAAAAATTTCTCATCTTTGTGGTATTCCTTTCTGCTTCTTCATTTCCAGTTGTTTGATCTCTAGAACTCAGAAAATCTCCAACTCCTTCACTACTGCCTTGAGTTACTATGCAATAAGACAAAATATTAAATAGATCTTATTTTCATGCTTGCTGGTAATCTGTAAATATACCTAAAAGGCATCAAAGGATTAACACTGCTTTATTTTCTATGACTACCCCAACAATTTACCTCAATAAGATATATTTTGGAGAGTGCAATATTTACAGTGCAATTTTGTAATCTTTCTTATTTCAGTATAGATATAATCCACAATTTAACATCCATATATATAGTTACTTTAATTGTCTATGAAATATTTTTTAGATATGAACTAAGAAGCTCAGATTAAGAGGTAAACACAGCTTGAAATATATGAGGTGTTACTTGAAAAAAAATGCATATTTAGGAAGTTATTTTCTTTTTATTTATTTAAGCATAAATTTCTAAATTAGAAATTAAAGGTAGTCAGGATGCTGGAAAGAAATTAATTTTGCATCTACACTTTTAAAATTGCATAAGAAATTAAGTAGAGATATTTCTGATTCCAATATCAGTGGTAAATTTACAAGGAAACTTGTCAGAAAATGGAGATGTGATTATGCATATTATTCTTTTAGATTTTTAATGAAAGAAAAATCTTATATGAGAACGACTGATTATTATCAAAAAGGAAAAACATCTGAGTCATAAATTTGTCTGTCTGTTTATTCACAATCATGAACCACTGTAACTTGTTTGGGTTGTAATGGTTGGAGTACTTTTCCTATTTCCCAACTGGATTTTATGTTCCCTGAGGGCAGAAATCACAAATGTATAGTTCTCAGTTTTAGCCAGTTATTGTTTTGCTCAGCTCCTCCTTTTCTTTTTTTTTGGTTAATTCCCTTTGCATTTTTCCCTAGAACTATGCCATTACTTCTCGAATCTTAAATTTTCTATTTGTGCTTGCCTACCTTCACTCTCAGCAGGTATCTTGTTTCCTACTTCACAGAAGAAAAAAAAAAGTAGAGGCCATGAGGCAAGAACTCCCTAAACTTCGTTCTTCTAGTCTTTACTACAAAGATTAATAAAAAAAAAGATGAAATTAAATGTACTTCGGGAATACTAATAATCACAATAGTTCAGAATAAGTGTTTGTAAAAAAAACAAACTCTTGAAAGACCACCAAAATGAGAACAAATTACATAAAGAAATAGAAAACAATAAAAGATGAAATAACATAAGACATACCATAAAAGTCCAGGTTACAAAATATAGAGATTCTAAAAAACAATGCAAATAGCTTAGAAACAGCAATCCACTGTATGGGCACAAAGAACTTTCTTAATCACAAAAAGAGCTGATTTGGGAGCTCTAGAGATTGCCAAAATGTTCACACAAAACCAGTGGATTAAGTTCAATTGCATACACACATACACAAATGCCCCAGAAAATTATTAAATTTCAAGATTAAAGAATTTTTTTAGCATCCAGAAGGAAGAAAAGAGGTTACTTTCAAAGAAGTAAAATCTAATCAGTTTCATATTTCTTCTTCATGACAATAAACATTTCATAATGCAATGAAAATTTGTCTTCAAAGATTTGACAGGGGAGAGAATTATGCCCTGACAATTTTATTATAAAACATCCTCAGATTTACAAGGTTTTGGAAAATGAAATAACACAATAACTTTTTTCTTCCAAAGATTTCTATGTGGTCAGATGACTCAAACAAGAACAAGCCCAGGAACTGAGGAGTCACAGTGGAAACAGACTGACAGTGAATACGAAAGCGAGCTAAAGATCACAAATAAGGTGAAGGGAGAAAATAAACACTCACTTGAGTCAGAAACGTTCCAGTTTTACAAAACACCACATGGAATTTATCCAGTTTCTTAAGCTCACACTATTAATATAAGATGGAGCTAGTATTTATATCCAGATCTTTCAGCTTCCAGAAGGCAAAGGAAATGAAATTACTATTTTTGAGAAGGGGTTTGAACCAATTCCTAAATATCTGTCACCACACCATCAAAACAGTACAAATGAGAAAACAGAAATGTTGATAGTAATTTAGTATACATATAGATGTATAATATAGTATGTGTATATATATATGTTGCATGTATATATACACACACACACACATATATAGGATTTGCAGTGCTAGGTTGAATAAATGAAGATAAGCAAAAGAAAAAAAATGCAGGCCAAGAAAAGTTATAATCGTTGCTTACAAAATGGGTTTTACATTATTTTTGTTTGTAATTATATAATTGGGCAATATGTACATTTGCACATAATGCTATCATTAAAAGAATTAAAATCACAATAAATTTCTGACAAACCAATGCAAAAGATACAGCAGTCTGTATAACAAAAAAAGAAAACAAGAGAGAAAAATGGCAGCCTGAATAACCTATTTGTGACTGAATTTATTGTATCCTTGTATCATTATTTTATTTGATGTCTCATTTAGAAGTTTGAGCTCTCCTATCTCTTTGGTTGTTCTTTCTCAGCTTCCTTTGCCAATTTTGCTTCTCATACCCAATTAAATGTTGAATGTTTTAGTCCATACAGGTTGCTATAACAAAATATCGTAGTCTGGGTGGCTTATAAACAGAAATTTATTTGTTTCTAGAAAATCTAGAAGCTGAGAAGTCCATGATTAAGGCAGGGTTTGATGTTTGGAGAAAGCTCACTTTCTGGTTTCTAAATAGCACTTTCTTGCTATGCTCTCCCATGATGGAAGAGGCTAGCTAGATCTGCAGTGTCTCTTTCTTAAGGGTGCAAATTCTATTCATAACAGCGCTATCCTCATGATCTAATTACCACCCTAAAGTCCCACCTCCTAATACCATCACCTTGAGAGTTAGAATTTCAACATACAAATTGTGGGGAAAACAAACATTCTCGCCATAGCATTTGAGAACATCAAGGCTTGGTCCAAGGCCCTTTTACCTCCTTGACAGTCTTATCTCTAAAAATATTACTCTTTTTCACCTATTGTATCTGTCAATGAGCACCACTTTTATATCTCCTAATATAAATTTATCTACTCAAAATTTATTATTTAAGATTTTCCAGCCCTCTCAAACTCAGAATGATAAAAACTGAACATCTTCTATCCTTACCTCCCCAAATCAGGATTCTCATCCAATGTTTCTAACCTCATTAAAACTCATCACCATACCCCCTCAGCTACTCAAGTCATAACTTAAGAATGATCCTGGGCTTCTATCTCTTCTCCAACGCAGTCCCTTTACCCTGTCTATTCCAATTAGTCTTACTGATTCTATTTCCTCTAAATCTAGGTGTATCCATTTAACTCCAAATTGCTAAAACTATTTTAGTGCAGGTCATGATTGTCAGTCATTCCAGGTCATCTAAAACCTTTCTAGCTGGTCTCTCTTTGCCCATCCTTATTTCCTTCCAAACCATTCTCTATTCAAGTTGAATTTTTATAAAGGCTAGTATCAGAATGTCATCCTTTTCTTTAAAATTCTCTCTGTACTTTTTAAAACAGGATCACCATGTGTCGCCATTTATCCTCATGTCCAGGCATAATTATTAATAGTGCTTCCTGTCTTTCTCAAAAGTATCCCAGCTTATGTGAGAAATAATATAGTCACTGTTCTTTTGAGGGCTTTCCTGACCTGCACAGTTTCTCTAACTTCCTCTTCAGACTCACATCATCTACTTCCAACCTTGCCATCTATACTTTCAACATGGTAAACTCTCTCTCTCTTCTTTTCTCCCCTACCCATCTTTTCTTTCCTTTTGGCTCTAGCCAGTTACCTATGAACAGATAAGAAACAAAACCAAAACCAAAAATTTAATCTTGTTTTTTACTTGGTGACTCATACCCTCCATATTTTAGGGAAAAAAAAATGCACTTGCTTTAATTTTCCCCTAGTCCCTAGACTTAGAATTTCCTGCTATGTCTTTCATAACACATAACAATTTGTTATGATTTTTTTCTATAATCCTCAGTGGAATACAAAAGATATCAAGACTGGGTCATCTTTTTTATCATTTTATCCTCAGTTCTCAGTCACCAACAGTTAATAAATATTCCTAGAAGTCATAAAAATGTTAGTACATTCTTGAAAGTCATAAAATAATTGAAAGTGTATCAGTCATAACAATTTAGACCATCTTTCAAAACCTTCCTCATACATAAGTAATTTTTTCCCATTGGCTTACAGCATTTTAACTAAAAAGTCTGTATCATTTGAAGGAGAAGAATATTTCTTTAAATAAAAGGCAACATATTACGTGCTTGGAGCATGCCAAAAGTTTTGCTTCTCTCCTATTGGTTATATTTTTATAGTTAAATATCTTCTAAGGTAAATTGCCTTTGTAGCCAATCTCTAAATCTTGAAAGGCTTTAAAAGAAGCCTTCCTATTTTCCTTCTTAGAAAATTGCAGCTGCATAGTGTTGGCAACCAGGCACACTACATTCTTCATCTCTTCCCATTTTCTCTCAAGCAGCTGTGGGTATTTTCTCACAGGACTTCCTTTCATTCCTTTCTCCTTTCATGCTCACCCTTCTGAAATTCTGTTATTGGTAACAACCACAGGCTGCAAGTACTTTGTGGAGATATGTGTACTTGTCCATTGGCAAGGCTTCCAAAGCACATGAGGACCTGCCAAATGTGTAGATTGGGAGGCTAATTACAGCCAGTGGGTAGCTGTGAAACCCTTTCTTCCTCTGTGTCTCAATTCAGTCTCTCGTCTGGTTCAGATTTCAGTGTGATATTTCACCCTCCTGCCCCTTCATTCTGTGGCTGGAGTGTTAAGTGTTGATGAGATAATTCTTGGATCAAATCCAAGAAGTGCTTTAAAAATTTAATGTATGTGGGTAATGAATAATGATCTCACACTGTGTATGACCCAGAGTACTTGAGTGTGTCGTGTTACTAAATTACCCTTAGGTAACCATGACTGTGTCTGGGTGGTCAATGGTAGCAAAGGAAGGTGAAGGGTGTCTCTGAGTGTGTGTGCTGGAGGTAGATGAGGGCAGAAGGGAGGTGGTCTGCCGCATCACTCCCAACATATTCATACTCTTAATTGGCCTGTCACTCACACAATTTTTATATATCTATATGAAAGCATTTGATTTTATATGTATGTATTTTACTGTTTCTGAAACTACTATAATTTCTATTAAAAGTCTGAAATAGGTTTAATACTTGTGCAGCTTTCAAAACAAAAAGGTTTATAAAATATCTAATATTTTTCAAGCTTATCCAAATATATGCAATGTTCATTTGAAAAGGAATTTCATTAATAATTCATTATTTTCTTGAATGGAATGCACATATAAGATGAACTCTTTATGGGAAAACAATACTGAAAAGCAGAGTTAATATTATAGAAAGCTTCTATAACAATAACTGAAGATTTTTCCACCTTCTAAATGGTTCTACAAGTCTGAGGGATTAGGAGAGGCCTGCAGAAAAAAATGTAAATGGAAACTTTTTATAGTTTTACAGTGTATACAGAAGTCTTAAAATATAAATCACTGAGTCTAATCCCTTGTCTTTGAGTTTGGGTACACTCCTACATGAAAATCAAAATAGCAAATCTACCCAAGGAAACATTTATGCCTAATACACAGATAGAACTCAAACCTAAGAATATGTTTAATGTGCAACAATCATTAATTAGCTTAACACACTTGTATTGCCTACTCTGACATAGGAAGTCTTAACAACAATGAATAGGAGACAGTTCTTGTCTGAAAGAACTCACCTTCTATTGAGGGAGACGGACATAAATAGTGATATGCCAGTAGGGCATATGTAGTATTAAGCATAAATTCTGAGAATAATAGGAAGACAGAGGAGATACAACAAAACCAGTCTGGGTGTTCAGGGAAGGTTTCATGTTGGAGGAAACACATGCATGAGCAAAGACTTAGAGATGTAAACAACACATGGCCCACAAGCAATTAGTAGTGATGGGCTGAAGAAAGTAAAAGATAACAGAGGATCTTTCATGACCTGAATTAAGGCTAGGACTTGATTCTGTACTGATTGAGTACCACTGACAGATTTTAAGCAGAAGGAGGCAGACTGTGAGGTCACATTACAGTCTATCAGCCACCCAAGTAGCACTGAATTAAGAGATTACTATAATGATCCAGGCGACAGATGATAAGGGCTAGAACGAGGATGATGATAGCAAGGATGTAGAAGATAGAGAAGACTGAATAAAGACTTCAGGGAAAGAATAGGTAGGACTTGAAATTGACCATGAGGCTGAGAATGATGGGGAAGTAAGGATGACTCCAAATTGGCGATGTGATGGATAGTAAAACTATGAACTGGGACAGAAGATATCAAAATAAGAGTATACATATTAAGAAGGAGTTACTGAATTGAGGCTTATTCATGTTGAGTTTCAGGTGTTTATGGAAATGTCCAGTTAAGAATATAACAAAAATGCTGAGTGAAACTATCCAATAAGCAGTTAAATTAGTCCATCTGATACAGGCTAGAGAGTCGGGAGTCATGGGCCTATGAGTGACTTCCAAAACTTAAATTATATAGGATCACTAGAGACAGAATTCTGAACTTCAACACATAAGAAACAGATGGGAGAAAAAGAAGCTGAGATTAACATGAAAAGAAAACCATATTGCCACTTTTCTGGGACTACTTCATAAATATATGGATAAATATGAAGTCAATTACCCAACTTTATACTTTATTTAAAATACATTTAATCCACGTGTCTCAATTCTAAAATGTGTAACACAATTAGCAAGTTACTGGCTTTATAAAGGATTTTATGCTCATGTGGAAGTCTGAACTGAGAACACTTTTGATAGAATTACATGCTGATGCCATTTAAGAGACTGATACTTCACATTCAAGCAAGTCTGAGTGCATGGATCTAACAGTTCCTGGCTTTAGAAAGAGTTCTCTATGTGTGTAAAAACCTAAGAAGTAATTTGTTTTCCATTAAAAGTTGTGCTTTCCTCTCTTGACAGAAAAGTCCAAAATGAGGTTTAGAAGATTACTGCTGTGCGAAGAAGCCACGTTATCACTAAAATAGACGGAGGAAAAGAATTTAACAATGCTTTCACAGCTGAGTATTTAATCCCATAGAGAGATGATGGCTCTGATTATAAAGAGATAATGACTCAGAATGTATGAGAAGAAAATTTGAATTTCTAAGAAAGAATGTATGAGAATGAGAAAACTGCAAATTCTGTGAGAAATAATGTTTTAAGTGCCTTCTAACAAGGTGTTTCTTAAGATGAGACGGAAAGGACATACTTCCTCCTTATCTAGGTATAGATGTTACTCACTTGCAAGATTGATATGTTAATTAAATTTGAGTATGCTAGGTAGAGGAAAGGCCAGGAAGATACCTCACAGATAGCCATAAATTACCGCTAGAGTCTGAGCTCTGAGGTTAGAAATTTTGTCTGTTTTGTTCTCTGATATATCCCAAGCACTTAAAACAGTATGATACCTACCAGGCACTCAATGAATTTTTATTGACTAAACGGTCAGTTTTAACAAAGTCTAAAGTCTTAATTTTATCAGCACATCTATAGTATATCCATGTCTTAGGGGTTTACTTAAATTAACTTCAGCAATTCAAGAGAGAGTAGTATCAAAGAAGAGTGATCATTTATTAATTTGGAAGAGAAAAATCATCATAGGAATAATCAAATGTACAACATTAACATAAATAACTTTATTGTCTAAGTGCAAAGCTAAGTCATACCCAGAAAGAAATTTTAAAATTTACAATGAGAAATATAACTTTCCTAGGAATCACATGTGAATGTGTGTCTGAAGAGCAAATTAAACCCCTGTAAAAATCAAATAGGAACCAACATTAAATGAAAATAAACATGTAATACTTAAAATAAAAAACTTTAGGCCAGGTGCGGTGGCTCACGCCTATAATCCCAGCACTTTGGGAGGCCAAGGCGGGCGGATCACGAGGTCAGGAGATTGAGACCATCCCAGCTAACATAATGAAACCCCGTCTCTACTAAAAATACAAAAAATGAGCCGGGCGTGGTGGCAGGCGCCTGTAGTCCCAGCTACTCAGGAGGCTGAGGCAGGAGAATGGTGTGAACCTGGGCGGCAGAGTTTGCAGTGAGCCGAGATCGTGTCACTGCACTCCAGCCTGGGCAACAGAGCAACACTCCGTACCCACCCCCCTCCACCAAAAAAAAAAAAAAGGAAAAAACTTTAAAAGTAAAATCTTAGTGGAAGCTGGTAAGAAAGCTGTTGTAGTCTTCTCAAAATAGGGCACAATACTAAAGTTCGGTGTCTATAATCTCCATTCTGCAACACATATGTAGGCTTTGCCAAGGATACAGAATGCAGAAAGTACATTTACAAAGGTTTCCCTCGACGACCACAGACTTCCTTGAAGAACAGACATCAGTCTATAGGCCTATTCCTTTTAAATTCCTAGCTGAAAAATCTCCACCCACTGCACTGCCCTCTAATACATCTCTTCTTTGTTTAGATAACTTGGTATATTAAATTATGCAAAAGCAAACCATTAAATCTTTTTCTAATTTTTACTTTGCACATTCTACTCTGATTAATTACGTGTTGATCTTACATTTTAACCTTCAAAAACAATTCCTATTATTCCCAATTCTAAAGTTTGGTGGAATATCTCACTAACAAAAATAATTTATTATATGTGTATATATAATCATATTTTAGTTAGTTCTTTGGTATCCATACAAGGTAGGTGTTGCAGTCTGACATGTAAAATTCTAAGTAGTTACAAAGCAACAGAAGTATTAGGTGGCCACACAAAGTCAACAACTTCTGAGCAATGGAGAAAGTTTTTTATTTTTTTATTTCTTTATTTTTTGAGACAGAGTCTCGCTCTGCCGCCCAGGCTGGAGTGCAGTGGCGTGATCTTGGCTCACTGCAAGCTCCGCCTCCCGGGTTCATGCCATTCTCCTGCCTCAGCCTCCCGAGTAGCTGGGACTACAGGTGCCCGCCACCTCGCCCGGCTAGTTTTTTTGTATTTTTTAGTAGAGACGGGGTTTCACCGTGTCAGCCAGGATGGTCTCGATTTCCTGACCTCGTGATCCGCCCGTCTCGGCCTCCCAAAGTGCTGGGATTACAGGCTTGAGCCACCGCGCCCGGCCAGTTTTTTATTAAAGTACTCAACTTACATATTTTATTTTTGCAAAAAAAAAAAAAAAAAAAATCAAAATGGTGCATTTTACTAGTCTCAGGATTGCTACTCAGTGCAAAGAGGGAGTTCAGAGAGGAAACACTACTGCATAGCATGTACTTGAGAATCTCGTAGTTGTTGGATGGCTGGGCATTTATTTGCAAAGGCAGGTTGAGAACCATATCAACAATGAAAGCAATAGACAAAGATATGAATTGATGTATGTCTTAACCTGACTGATTGTACAGGGTAACTGACTTCTCTGCAGTTAATTAAAAAATAAAATTATTTCAATAATTCTGAAATGCAGAACAAATAATTCAATTGTACAAAATGAAGATGATGAAAGGAAAAACAGAATCTATGGCAACAAGGTAGAAAACTTTCCTTCAGTCAAATCAAGGGGTTCAACAAGAGAGAAAGATGATTATTGAATTTTTTAATTATGTTTTTTATATATTGTTATAAATTTTATAAGGTTTATTCCACATTCCAACTATTAAAAACTGTAACATCAATCAAAATATCCAGAAATCTCATGCATAAAAAGACAAGATAATTTGACTAGTTCATTTCCTTTCAAAAATTCAAAATATCACATGTGAGTGAAATAAAACGAGGTAAGAATTATGTAACTAACTGTGGGGTAATGTTTTTCCTCATTGCTAGGCCTTGATCTGAGCTATGTGGACACAAGGCAGAATAATTATGTAAATACCACCACAAAGTCCATGCTATGTTTCCAAGCGTTGAACTTTACTTGTAGATGAAGCTTTGGAAACTTGAGTTTAAGAAATTGAAAATGCAAAACGAAAGAAATGGGCTGTGAACCAAGGAATGCAGGCAACATTTAGAGGCTGGAAAAAGGTAAGCAGATAGTCTTTCCTAGTGCATCCAGAAGAAATGCAGACCTGCCCACACCTTAATTTTGATCCAGTGAAAACTCATTGCAGAATTATGACCTCCAGAACCATAAGATAATTTGTGTTGTTTTAAGCCACTATCTTTGTGATGATTTGTTACGGCTACAATAAAAAACTAATAATCTGTAATTTTATTTACAAAAATCTTTTGCAGTTTGACATTTCTATTTTACTAATTGTGCCATTTTTTCTACGACAAAGTTTTAAAATTTTTATATAATCCAATAGATCACTGTTATCCCATACAATAATAGAGTTTGAATGATATGAAAGTTTTCCCCATGCTCAGAATATGGGGGAATTCACACATAATTTTATTTTCTAGTACTTGTATGGTTCTCTTATTAAGTTTAAACTACTGATCCATGCCAAATTTATCTTGGTATATGGTATAAAGAATGAATCCAGTATTTTCTTTGTCTATAAGGCTATTTCTTTTTTATATTTAATAATTTTTTCTTCTCCTTGATTCGTTTTGCTACCTATAGCATATTCAAAATTTCCATAGATAATTGGTTCTGTTTCTGGATTTTATATTTTTTGTTCCATTAGTCTGCTTAGCATGAGCCAATATCAAATGGTTTTTATTATACGGGCTTTTACAATCGATTTTTTAATACCTGTATGGCCAGATCCCTTCATAACCCTTTTATATTAATGCTTTCTTAGCTATTTATATTCTTTCAAACGAATTTCATAGTCAACACTTCCATTTAAAAAATGGGTAATATTTCTATTGGGATTGCATTTTATTTGTAAATTAGTTTGGGGAGAACTGACATTTTTATTATGCTAGTTATTACTATCCAAGAACATGGTGCATCTTTCCATTTCTCCAAGTCTACTCATAATTTTCAGGAACGTGAGTTAGTTTCTTGACAGATATACTGGATTTTCCTTAAGCTTACATGTAGATTTTTTTCTTATTATGGTAAATCAAATTTTGAATTTCGTATTTTCTATCTTGTATTTGTATTGTAACTTGTATGTTTTCATATATAATTTTCTAAACTGCTACTTTATTAAATTGTTTTTATTTTTCCATTAGTCCTTTTGGGGTTTCCAGGCATATATTCATGTATCTATAAATAGAAGAAACTAGAACTTTTTTAGAAACTACTAATTGCTTTACCTGATGGACAAATATTTCCAACAGTATGCTAAATAGTACAGACAAATGAACACTCTTGTCTTTTTCTTTAGTGCGGAAACATCTATTGATTCCGTGTCAAGTAAGAAACTACCTTTGGGGCTGAAAGTATCTTTATATTCCAAACTACCTGCTTTAGCCATCTATCTCCAGCTATTTATGTTTATCTATCTATCTAGTCATGTAAGAAATGATATACCCCAATTCCTGTCTTATGGAGTGCTTTTAAGATGACTGGGTGCTGAATGTTGTCAAATGTACCTTCTTCAAATACGAAGATGAACATGTGATTCCGAATTTCTCAAATAAATCTTATTTGGTCATGATGTACTACTTTTTGGATTTGCTAATAGACTATATATTAAAATTTAAGTGTTTTACATTTATATGCACAAGTGACATTGGCCGATAGGTTTTTTTCATTAGCGAGTTTGGATTAATGTATTTACTTCATGAAATTAGCTGAAAAGTATTTCTGCTTTTCCTATTATCTGCAATTGTTTGAGCAGCACTGCAATTATTTAATCTTGTAAGGTTTTATAGAATACTCCAGTAAAGTCACATGACTCTGGTGCTTTTATGTGGAATAACTCTAAATACATTATTTATTCTATTGCCACTGATCTGTTTTAGACTGGTTATCCCTATTCAGATCAATTTTGGTATGTCTGAAATATAAATTTAATCTAGGTTTTCAAATAGAGTTATATAATGTCTCTTAAGACTTGTTTAAATTAACTCTTTTGATGACTATGTCCCGCTTTCGGATTGCTAATTTTGTGTATCTGTTTTTTGGGGTTTTTTTCCTTTTATTTGTTCGAAGTTTAGCTAGTGGTTTTTCAATTTTGTTGCTTTTCTAGTTTAGTGATTTTCCATTTCCTAACTTATTACTGTTTTTTACCTTTATTAAACTGTCTTCTACTTTGCTTTAGTCACTGTTTTTCTAGATTTTGAGTTGAGGATTTAACTTATAGTTTTTATTGGTACAATTATTTCATTTAAAAATTTACTAATTTTTTAGCTGTATCCCCAAAATTCTGATGTCATATTGTTCTCACCTTCGTTTCTAAAGTATCCTTTATTTTTTTACTTTGAAATTGCCCTTCTGTCATTGACAATGTGTTTCTTTCTTCATCTAGGTAGAGAAAATATTAATTTTTTGTTAGTAATTTTTAGATTTATGGTCTTATAGTAAGTGACTCCCTTTGGGTTGTTTCTGTTGTTTTAATTGGTTGAGGTTTTCTGTGAAAGGAAGATATATTATTTATTAACAGAGTTCAGTATTTGTATTTATCTTAGAAGTATTTTATTGATTTTATTTTGTCATCATCTTGTAGGGTTTTTTGTCCATTTGACCCATCTTTGAAGGAGTTAGTTAAGTTAAAATCTCCCTTTATTGGCATGTCTTTCTAGGTGCATCTTCTGTTGCTTCTGCTTTAAGAAGTTTGCCTAGAATATTATTACATAATTTTTAAAAAAATTTTTATTTGCACCCTAGACATTAAAAAGTATTTTTCTTATGTCTTTTAAACCATTTTGGACTGGATTCTACCCACTTTGATATCAATTTCACGAGCCTTGTTTTCATTTCATTTACAATTGCCTTTCATGTATTATTGTCCTCTCATTTTAATTCTTTGTAATCTCTGTTTTCGTGTTTCTCTCATACAAGCATATTTAAGCAGTTAATTAGTTAAATGCTAATTTTTGGACAATCTAAAACTGTCTTTTAATAGATTTAGATTTTTTGAGATTCAACTAAAACTTATTGGTATGATTGATGTTTTATTATTAATTCTCTCACATTCTGATATATTTGAATATGTCTCTACACATATAGCCTTTCCCTGTGTGCTTTTTCATGTTTGCTTCTGTTTTTCTTCTTTTTACTCCTTCTTGCCATCACCCTCCTTTCTCCTTTGGTTTTACTCTTCCTTTCTCCCTTCTTTCTTCTTGTTAATATCAATATATAATAACCATTTTTAGGCTACCATCTATTCATCCAATTCTATGGGCAAAATTGTCATTAATAACTTCTACTCCTTTTACTTTTTCTCCCCCAGCATCCTATGTCAAGTATATTCTTTTACTACCATTAATACTGATTAGTGATTAGAAAGTCTATTTAAATTTTCTTGGTTTTTTCTCTCCTCACCCTCTATTTTTGATAGTTATATTATAGCTATGTAATTAAAGCAAACCACCATTATATACCATGACATACTATCTTCCTTATAACCATCATGTAGCATTGATTGACAGAATAATATAGATTTAACATTTATAACTATCTTTATTTTGATATCTCTCCAGGCTTTTTTGTGGTATAGAGTTTACTATTATTATGTTTTCCAGGAAATACTCATAGGAGCAATAATTTCTGAATATTTACATATTCACAAAAATTGAATGGTTTATTTGCTTGCTATTGAGTGGTTTTACTTCTGTAAATATTTTGATTATTCATCTTTTATCAGATGTGTGGTTTGCAAATATTTTCTTCCACTCCATAGGTTGTCTCTTCTGAGTCTTAATATGTATTGCACATATTGTTAAACCATTCCAAACTCACACTTTAAGCAGAATCAGATTACTCTACACAGCAGAATAGAGCACTTTGCATAAGTTCAGGCCACAAATAGTATTTCTAATTACAAAAAGCCACTGCTTCTGTATTGCAATAGAAAATAACAGGTTGGCTGCATAGACTATCAGGTATGTCTGCTTTACCTTGATAATTGAAACCCTGCCATCAAGCAAAAGTATATCCTTTGGTGTTACACTGGTTTGGGATCTGTTCAATTAAAATTTGTATGTTTAATTCCCTTAACATACACCTCCAATATCATGAAGGCAACACAGGTGTAACTTCGGAAGTTTGATTGATATTTGTGACTCACCTCTCAAAGCTCAGTTAAAGCATTTCAAATTAGACATTTTTTTGCACTCCTGACTGCCTCTTTCAATCTGAAGAACAGTGTGCATAGAGTTAGAATGATTTTTACAAACGACCCCAGTGCTGTTGTGGATTGGGGAAGAAAGTGAACAGTAGAGAAACAAAACCAAAGCAATGATTTGTTACCATTTAAAAATGCTGCTGGATTTGCCATCAGAGTGGCAGTGCAGCTTCATATATGCAAACACAAGCCTCTTTTAAGAAGAATCTTTGTGTCTGAACAGAAAGTATTTTGTCTTCGCAGGCAGGAAAACTAATGCAGGGCTTACCCAGAAATACGTTTTTCACCATGTGGCCAGGACAATAAACATGGGGCTTTTGATCTGTGTGGCAATAGTGGCTGAGCTGGAGATCTAAAAGGAGAAAAATGGGAAACAAGTCTGCCAGGGGTGAGTGTGTGCCCTTGGGGTACTTTTGCATGTCTAAAGTTCACCAAGGAAAGCAAGAGAGATTTCAAATAAACATGTCTAAAGGGGTCATAAAAAACTTAACCAGTGTGATTGCTTAAATCCCAATGTCAAAACACAGAAATGCATGGCCTACATCACATGAAACTTCTTTGGCCCCAGATTTATAAATTAAACCTCTTTCAAACTCCTATTTTTACAAACATAAATTTATAAATGCCTTTCCTCCTTACCACCATCTTCGAACTATGAATAACAGCAAATTTTTCTGTTACTGCAGGTGAAATAGTTTTGTAACTAACATGGGGGCAACAAGGATACTCACAATGAATCTTTTCTAATTTTCACGAGGACCCAATTTTACATCATTGTCATAATATCGGTGTCCTTTTAACTTGTTCTTTAAAAGGTTATCCACGAAATCACTGCAATTTATTATGTTACATGCTACCTTCATTTTCAAATCAAAATGCCAAAGTGAAGCACAGTGCATTTCAGCACTGTTGAAATAGAGTGCTGTTATTAGAAAATGTGAGTGGGTTGAAGTGGGACTCCCTGTGAAGTTAACTTGGCAGAGCTAGAGTTCCTGGCTCAACCTAATATTAAAAGTGAGTCATCAGTTTACCCTCACAGCAGGGTCTTCACTTTGTACTTCTCAATCTGAGCGACTCAACAGCAGGGCCAAAGATTCAAGGTTAGTTTCTACAATTAGTAATCAAATGAAGAAAATCCCTTGTTTGAGACTTTTTTTATTCATGAATTCCTAAATATTACTGTCTAATAAATAATATGACAAATAAGAATCTACCTCATAGAAACTTAGCTTGTATATTCAATGAGACTTATCTGTAGTAGAGGCCAAAAGTGTCTCTGTTCACATGAAAGAGAGTTTTTACCCTTTATGTCCATTAAGATAAATTTGAAAGGCAACAGTTTCATGCATTTCTGCTCCTACGTAAGCCAACATTTTTGGAAGAAAAAATTCAGTAATTATTTTGTGCTCATATAAAGATACATATTAGAACTATCATGACTTGTAATACTTCCGGTTGTAATAAAGAACAAAGAAAAAATGTTTTAAAGATGATTTTCTTACCTCAAGAATTTGAGTGCAATTTACTTTACTTTTATTTAATACACTAAATGTAAGAGATACAGCATGGTTTTTATTCCAAACTCAGTCAATACTTATTTTTCAATATAGCCTTAAAATCTCTTGGTGAAACAACATATTCCCTACTCCTTACCAGAGCATGTCTATTCAAAAGTGAAATAACATATATTATCCTAAAAATATATATAACATTGACAATTTTTAAAAGCTTAGTATAAGTTCCCTGGTAGCATTTTAGAAAGATTGTGCATTTTACATTTTTGCTCACACATTATGTATACATATAATCTCCCACACCCATACACACACATATTTGAAACATACTTTCTTAGAATAGCATAGAAAGCCTTCATAAGTTAGACCTTTATCTGAATTTCCAGCGTGGCCCTCATGATTTGCAGTCATGAAGGCCAGCTACAGAGGTCTAATCTGCAACAGACTTTCTCAGGCTTTGCATCTGTGCACACACTGGTTCACCTTCCAGGACTACCTTCATCACTCTTCTACCTGGGACCCTGATAGTTATCTTTAAAACCCTGTTCAAGTATTATCATGCTGCTTCTTTGATCCATTAACACATATTATAATATTAATTACAATGTATTTTAATTAGTTGCTAAAACTATTTTTTTTTCTTTTTTCTTTTTTTTTGAGACGGAGTCTCGCCCTGCCGCCCAGGCTGGAGTGCAGTGGCGCGATCTTTGCTCTCTTCAAGCTCCGCGTCCTGGGTTCACGTCATTCTCCTGCCTCAGCCTCCCAAATAGCTGGGACTACAGGCGCCCGCCACCACACTCAGCTAATTTTTTGTATTGTTAGTAGAGACGGGGTTTCACTGTGTTAGCCAGGATGGTCTCAATCTCCTGACCTCGTGATCCGCCCACCTTGGCCTCCCAAAGTGCTGGGATTACAGGCATGAGCCACCGCATCTGGCCAGTTGCTAAAACTTCTGCCTCCAGCACAATACTTCTAGAATAAATGGCTTCAATATGTTCTTGTCTCTTTCCATTCTATTTCCTGCCCTTCACCATTAAGAAACACTGAATATCCCATAAAAGATGTTCTATGCTGGTCCATGGGGATAGTAAGCTTATACTATCACTCGGTTTCCTGTGAGGCATCTCTCAGTGCTTGAGTTTGCACTCTGCCAATTCCTAGCTATCTAATTGAACATCTCATATGATTCCCTACCAACTTTTTAAATTTCCACAATCAAAAAAAGAAAAAAAAAATCCTATTGACACTTTTATTGGGAGTTAAATATATATATTTTAAGTGGAAACTGATATCTTTACTTGATAACACTTGTCAATCACAGTAAGTTCTGTTTCCATTCATTCTAGTCTTCCTAGAATTTCCTCATTAAAGTTTTGAAGTTTCTTCATATAGGTCCTACATATTTCTTGTTAAAATTATTCCTAGTTTATATTTTCGTTTTATTTTCATTTTGAATTGTATCTTGTTAGCTTTATATTTTTGGTCAAGTTTTGGCAGTTGATGGTTGAATGTTGAGTATTTTAACATAACATGTAATTTTTATTACATTAGTTTATTAATTCTGATAGATTTTTAGCTTATTTGATTGAATGATCTAGGTAGACAATTCTATACACATCACAATGATTTTGTGTACTTTTTCAATATGTATGCCTCTTTTTGTCTGCTTTATTGTATTACTTATAAATTCTAATACTATTAAAATTAGGTTTGATATTAGATGGCCTAAACTTTTAATGTTTTTTTGAATATTTAGAATTCATATTTTCATAACAATAATTTTATTGTAATTGCCAAATTAGTATTCACATTACATGTTACAGTACTTTCAGATATATTTAAAAATCTCTTTGAATATGAAGTTCTGTGTTACTTTTCTGAGTGTTTCTTTTACCTCATTAGCTCAGTTTTTCTGAATAATCAGCCATTATAATATTTTTCCATTTATGGTTAATTACCATCTTTATCTTAATAATCCTTCTTCCCAGTCTAGTTTCTTCTGCTGTTCTTGTTCCATCTTCTTGAGTTTAATGTTTAGTTTATTTTTACTTTTTTCTTATTTGTGGAAGAAAAGATTTAGAGTTAAGATTTTTTAAGATTTTAACTCTGATGAGAGGTAGTCTAATAGCTCCTATGGCTTTGATACAGTAGGTTCTAAATGCTGTGAATTCCTAATTGTTCTCTGATTTTTATTTGTTCTAAAATTTATGAAGGAGAGTGTTTTTGTTTACAAACTGAAGTGATGGAGACACTTCTATTTGTTATTCTTCATAGTTTGTTATTTCATTTAATGTTTTTGATCAGATAAGAGCTGTAAAATCTCTGCATATTTTGATGTATTGTCTATTACTCAAAACATGATTTTTTTTCCCCAAGGTTCTCCATGACTGGGAACAACATAAACACTGTTTATAATACATAGAATACATATACATACATACACATACATATGTATATAAAACATGTAATTTACATATGCCTGATATATAACATGTCATAATTTTTATATATACACATACATAATTATAATGGCAATACCCATTATGGCTTGCTGTTAAAAACAAGGGCTCTGGACTTAGACTGCCTGACTTTAGATCTCCATCCCCATTTCTATAATGGCATAACCCTCAGTTAACACTAGGGTTGTTTGAGTAATAAATATTAAACTCTGTGAAGGCTATAATCTAGTGCCTGATATATAAGAGGTCAGTAAATATTACCAGTAATTACTGTTACTGTTTTCTGCACAATTGACTTGTCAAAGTTCAAAATATATGAGTTTCAATTCTCCTGAGTTGACATCAATTTGCATTTACAAATGCATAAAAAAAATTTATCCTTAAGGTTTAAATTATTGAAGTTTTGATATTTTGGGACTTTTGAAATTATATAACTCAGTTTTTAAATATCATTGCACATTTGAGTGTATTTATATTAAAATATGTCAAGTATAGAACATTTCTAGAAATTGTGTTAATAAATAGCTTGGTTTGTTGAGGTTACATTCATTGAAAAAAGGAGATTAAATGGACAACCAATATCTATAATTTCCTATGACTTAAGCTCTGTCTTGGAAAAAAAAATTAAACAGATATCTGTATGATTTTAGTTTTAGTTTTTTATATTAATAGTTTACCAGCATCAATAACAATTATTATTTTACAAAATTATCCAGTTTAATTAAGTCACACCAGAACCTACGGGTAAAAAGTCAAACTTCTGACTGAATATCTAATCCCATGTGACAGTTTCTTTCAGGAAACAACACTATGTTCTGTAGAGTTTCTGGCAAGTCTTCAGTAAAGGTCATAGAAGTTAAGTGTTCCAGCAGTGAACCTAACTTTTAGTAGCCTTCAAAGGACTTCCCCAGGTTTTGTCCTGTACATTACAACAGAGAATATCAAAGGCATCCCTTAAAAATACTTTTGCAGTTAATTTTGACCACGTTTCCACTTTAGGCATTGAAATACCACTAAACTTTAGACTTGTTTAACCTCTACTATGTATAAAAAAATAAATGCATAAATGGTAACAAATTGTATTTCTTTTTCCTCTACCAACTATACCCTTTCTTCCAACTTTAGTCTGAGAAAGAATAAGAGCCTTATTTGTTCTCATCTATTTCATATTTTTTAAAGCATATTTTTTAACTTGAAATTTTTTGAACTGTAGCAGACTTACAGATAAATGCACTTCTCACAAGTATATAATTTGATATATTTTAATAAACCATACACACCCATGTAATCAGCAGCCAGGTCAATAAACATTTCCAGGGCCTTTAAGCCCCTTTGTGCCTCTTCCAGTCACAGTCCATGACCTGTCCCCCAAGAGTATCCACTTTTTCCAATTTTACCAGGACAGATTAGTTCTGTTTTATAATTTTAAATTTTCCATGTAATCATATGGTATGTACTCTTTTGCTCTTCATTATGTTTGTGAGATTGAAAATATTCTCCAAGCACTTGTAGAATATTCATTTTCATTGCTACATAGTCTTTAACTGTGTGACTATAGTAAATTATTTACCCATTTTGCAAAAATCAAGTAATCACATAAATGTAAGTGTGTATGGACATGGTGATCTGGTCCAATCATCCACGTGTGTACCCTTTTCCAATTCCATATTGCCTTCTCTAATATAGACTTATAATAAATCCTGCTGTAAGTGTTAATGTGAATCACTGAGAAGCAACAATGTTATATCAATGGTATTCTAAAAATGAGTAGCCTGAATCTAATCATGAGGAAATATTAGAAACACCCAAATGGATAGGATTTCTACAGAATAACTGGCTTTTGTCTTTGTCAAAACTTGCAATTGTACCTGACTTTTCACTTAGTTTAATGCTTTTCAGATTCATCCACATTGTTGCAAGTTTATTCCTTTTTATCTCTGAGTAGTAGTCCATTGTATGTATATAATATAACTGGCTTATGCATTCACCAACTAAACATTTGGTTTGTTTGAACTTGTAGCTATTAGTAACAATACTGCTATGAACACTGACACAGAGGTTTCAGGGTGGATATGTGTTTCCATTTCTCTTTGGTAATGTCTGAGCATTGTAGTTGCTCCACATCTTGCCAATATTTTGCATTGTCAATATCTAAAGTTATTATAGCAACTTTAGCAGATTTATAGTAATTATCATGGTTTTAATTTGTATTTCCTTGTTGACTAATGATTTTGAACATCTTTTTCATTTGCTAATTTGCCCATCTATGAATATATATTTTTACTTAGGTTTTTTTTTATCATTTTAAGCATACAAACATTACACATATTTTGCTATATTTATGCCTAAGCATTTCATATCCTTATGGTATTATTTTTATATCAAATTCCAATTTTTCATTTGCAGTATCTAGAAATACAACTGATTTTAGTATCTTGACGTTGTATCTTTTGCCTTGAAAAACTTGCATGTTCTAGAAGTTGTTTTTTTATTTTTCCCCTATTTTAAACATATTTAACAAATATTTTATTCAATATATACAATGTGATGACTTGATATACATATACATTATGCAATGATGACCACAATCAAATACATTCATCACCACCTATGTTGGATATGTCCGGAAATGGTTCATCTTGTAACTTAAAATTGTATACCTTTTGGCTGACATCTCCCTGTTTACCCCATCCGCCAGCCCTACCAGAAAAGCCATTTGACAAAATTTAGTATTTATGATTTTTAAAAAAGCACTCAACAAATTAGTTATAGAAGGAATACAATAAAGGGCATATATGATAAACCTACAGCTAATATCATACTCAACAGTGAAAAGCTGAAAGCTTTTCTTCTAAGATCAGGAACAACACCACTGTGCCCACTCTTGCCACTTCTATTCAACATAGTACTAGAAGTCCTAGCCAGTGCTATTGGAAAAGAAAAATATCTAAGATTCATCCAAGTTAGAAAGGAATAAGTTGAATTTTCTCTGAAGATGGCATGAACTTAATATAGGAAACCCTAAAGGTTTTTCCAAAAAACTATTAGAATACACAAATTCAGTAAGGTTATAGGATTGAAAAAGAAATAATGTACAAAAATCATTTGTGCTTCTAAATACTAACGACAAACTATCTGAAAAAGAAATTAAGGAAGCAATTATATTTATAATGATATTGAAAATACTAGACTATTTAGGAACAGATGTAACCAAAAGGGGAAATATCTATACATTGAAAAGCATAAGGTATTAATGAAAGAAACTGTAGGAGACACAAATACAAAGATATCCCATAGATCCATGGATTCGAAGAATATTGTCAAAATGTTCATACTACCCAAAGTGATCTGCAGATTCAGTACAATCAATATCAAAATTCCAGTGTCATTTTCACAGAAACCAGTTCTTTTGTAGATTATTTGAAATTTCCTACATAGACAATTATGTCATCTGTGAATAAAGATGTTTTTATATTTTCTCCCTTCCAATTTTTATGCTTTTCTTTTTTATTGCACTGACTAGATCCCTACCATAATAATGATTCAAAATGATAAAACATCTTGCCTTATTTTGATCTTAGAAGGAAAGCATTGTCATTCACCATTAAGTGGATATTAGTCATAGATTTTCAGTAGATCCTCTTTATGAAGTCAAAGATCCCTTCAATTAGTTGAGAGTTTTTGTCATGAATGGATATGGAATTTTTACAACTATTTGTCTGAATCTGTTGAAATAATTATATGGGTTTTTGTCTGTAGTTTGTTAATATGGTAAACTGCACTGATTGATTTCTTACTATTGAAACATCCTTGCATTTTGGGGGATAAATCCCATTTGGTCATGCCATGCCTTTTTAATCCCCTTTAAACTAGAAGAGTTCTGAATTCTTTGTTTTTTCTTGACATTGGAAGTTCTGACAAAGACAAAAGCCAGTTATTCTGTAGAAATCCTATCCATTTGGGTATTTCTAATATTTCCTCATGATTAGATTCAGGCTACTCATTTTTAGAATACCATTGATATAACATTGTTGCTTCTCAGTGATTCACATTAAAATGCACATATTTTCTTTCTGATTTTGGTGAGATTAATGCTGATCACTTGATTTAGGTAACATCTACCAGGTCTCTTCTTGATTAAATTATGTTAACTTATAACTAATTTGGGTGATAAATCTTGAGGCTATGTAAATATCTTATTCCTTACCAAATTTTAATCAACTACTTTAATCATCCATTTTTGAATTTCTAACCCCATTATTCTTTCCATCTTAATTAAAATTTTACAATATAACTTTCCTTTCTTTTTTATTCACTTATTTAATCAAATAATTTATAGATTCAAGTATCATTCAATTGTTTATAATCTATTACTGTTAATGTGGCTTCTGTGTCCTTTTAATATATACTCTTAGTTTTTTGAACATTTCCTTAATTTATTATAGTGCAAAAAATATTTTCAGGCTTATCCTGTACTTTTCCTTTCTCAGTCCTGGAATCAGGTATTTCTCCAAGAAGCCTTGGTTCTTTTTAATGATGAATAGCATTTAAAACACGTACTGCCCAATAGTTGTACTCATATTGTCTAGTAAATCATTGATTCCAGGCTATCTTAGTATATACATTCATATGTACATATATACATACCTACGAAATACATGTATTTATCTACATCTTCATATATACTTGCACATATATACACATATATGTAATGAGTTAATTACTTCAATTAAAATCCAACAGGACAGGATTATTCTAGTCTCCCCATTTTTATATTTTTAACTTCCTTCTTTGAGAAAACTGTCTCCCATTATCAATACATGTATACATTTTTTCAAGCCTAGAATATACAATAATTTTAAGATTGGAAACCCACAGTACTATAAGCACATCAACCAATTAGTAAGTTTCATTTTATTAATATCTCTTTTTGAGATTTAATTTTCATACACTGAAATGCACAATTGCTGTGTGCAATTTGATGATTTTATGAGAAAACTCTAAACTCAGTAATATCCTAGAGCTAACTCACACTGGCTTATAAGAGCTGATTACTAATTTTCCAGAACTTAATTGTTTTAAGCACAGTTATTCTTAAAAATGAATGATGTAAACTTATAACTATGTGTATAATATTGATCATAAAGACAATACTGTAATATTTTCTTCCTATTATATATTACTATTGTCTATACTCTTGAGGTTATTTATGTCTATTGTATCTCTGTTGTGAAAATACTTTAATAATGTGTTATTGTGCATTTCTTCCCAATCTGTGTTCTGTGATGTCATGTTAGTAGCTTGAAATTGTCCATGGTAGGAGTATTTATACCACAGAAATGGACAAATGCTAAAAATTAGCATTTCACTTATTGTTTGCTCATTGTCTAGACTTAGAAAGTAATGGAAAAATGTCAATAAAACAAACTAAATTTAAAAATAGGGTTGTACCTATGTCCTTTACATAGCAAATAGCACAAAAATTTGAAGTAATGCTATTTAGAATTCAAAAATTCTTCTCTGATTCAGCAAATAAAATGCTCTTGTCATTCATGAAAAAAGATGATCAAAATAAAAAACGGAGGTAATAAAGATCAGATTTTCCTTACTGTCATCCATATCCTGGTTTCCTTCACAACTGTCATTCTTGCTAGACTGCAAGATCAACATAAAATGCAGAGGTACTTCCCCAAATTTCGTAAGTCTAGAACTTCTAAACCCTAGAGGAAATCCCTTAGTCTGTCATCTACCGTTGTTCTAATTCTCTGATTAAATACCCACTGTTATGTTAGGTTATGACTTTCATCCATCTTAATGGCAACATTTTTCTGATGAGTCGTTACCTACAGGAAATTTATGCCAATTATTTTCATCTTAAAAAAAAAAATAGGATCTCACTCAGTAGCCCAGGCTGAAGTGCAGTGCTACTATCATAGATCACAGTAGCCTCAAACTCCTGGGCTCAAATGATCCTCCTGCCTCAGCATCCCAAGAGGCTGAGAATATGGTCATGTGACATCACATCTGTATACATATCTTTTAAATTTCTGTAGAATTGGAGGATCTCGCCACATTGCCCAAGCTGGTCTTGAACTCCTGACATCAAGCGATCCTCTCATCTCCACATCCCAAGTAGCTGGGATTACACACATGAGTCTTTATGCTGTGCTTGACTTCACCTTTTCTTACATGGAATCTTAGCATGTTGTTGAATGTGTCCTTTTTTCATTACTGCTTTTTAATAAATTACATTTCCCAGAATTATTTTCCAGTGCTTTCTCTAAGAGATGGATTAAGATATCTGTCCAAACTTCACAAATATAAGAGCTCTCTTCTGTTGCTACAGGATGACCCGTGGTCCTAAAATACGATTCCTCTATGCAACCATTTCTCCTCTGAATCTCAGAACTTAAACTAGTAGAGAAGAGTTTATACCACCAGTTTTAAGTTTTACTATTTTCTTTACAAACTGCATCTCAGGTTACTGTTATCAAGGGACACAACCTTTGTCTTCCAAGACGATGGCATCACAGTTATGTGTATTTGGCTTGTGCTTTTGAAATTAGCAACTTCCTTGCCCCACACCAAGCACTTTCTATGCCTTCCTCCTCCATCTCGCTGTGCCAGGGTCATGTTAGATCTCAGCCTTGCTGATAGCATCTCTACCCTAGAGTAGGTTCTCTTTTTCTAGAAATTAATACTTGTTAAACTTTCTCAGCTGTGCCACTGACCAATATGATAATTAACGAAAACAGAGCAATTTGGCAACTGATAAAAAGGGAGGATTAAGACATTAAACTAGTCAGCCCTAGATTAGGAAAATATTATCAGCTCTCTCAAAAGTCTTCATAGTGTAAACCAAAAGCCTGCTAGATTTTGTTGTAATTAATTTAAAATTTCACCTTTAAAACTATTTCTAAACTCTATCCCATTAAAATGTATTGGGGAGTGAACTGATCACATAACATACCTTGTGTTCTGGGTTTCTGTCTCCATTCCGATGCTTCCATTTCAATGTGGTCCCTTACTTAAGGCTCTGTCTCTATTCCCCAACACCACACATAAATGTCTCATGTTCATTTAGATCTTAGTTGCATGCCAGCTCTTCTAATTAAGAATAGAAACTTGTAGAAGTGTCTCCCTCCTGGCTTTTTCTACTGTGCCCTGGCACCCCATCTCCCTATCCATTGCCAACCCTACCCACCCACATCTGTAAAATTATGTTGGCCCTAAGCTCCACCTTCCACGCATAAAAAGAGAATGCTTTGTATTTATCTACTTTAAGCAAAATAGAATGGTTTCTGTTAGAACTGAGAAATTCCACACTTGGTCAAATTTTACATATTGGTAGACCCCGTTACTAACTAATGATAATGATAATACAAATAGTAATATTAAATTAGCTTTGGATTGAATCAGTAGACTTTTCTGAAAAATATCTATGGAAAATGTTTTACTAATTTAATGACTAATTTACTAATTTAATGAAAAATTTTACTAATTTAATGACAGCTTTCTAGGCATGCCATGGTAGAATTTCTTTAAGCTTATATTCTGAAAGTATCTAGAGAATAAGTAAAAAGTAATATTTAGCTCATGTGAGTAAAACATTCTTTCTGTTGCAACTATTCATTAAGAAAGTACAAAATAAATTCAATTTAAATGGGAGATTAAGTGATTTTCAAATAATTCAAGCCTAGTTTTTCTTGCTGCAGAGCATTTTAACATTTAGTTTCTTTCAAGTTCCAAAAATATGCCTGATATTCAGCTTATTTTGGTATGTATGTTCAAAACACACTTGACTAATAAGTAATAAATTAAAAGTCAAAACACCAACCATTTTATCGTGACATATTCAAAAAGCTATTATGTTAGACTTGGCTAGAAAAAAAGTCTGAGAATTCCACGTTCAGTACCTTCTGTATGAAACATACTATTATTTTTAAGTAATTTCAATTTTAAATGCCAAATTAGAACACATGACATTTATTTTGAGAAGCTGACAAATTAGCTAAATGACAAAGAATGATGTCTTCACCAATTTGAGAATAACCAGCAGAGTCCTGGAGAATTCTGACATTTCTTGCTCTTGCTCTAAACATACTCTCACCTCTCAAAGTGAGCTGTGTGAACTTGGATTTTGTTTGCTATTGTAAATCTTTTAGAGTCAGGAATGTGCAGTTTCTCAGATCCCCAAAGAGTCATTTCAAAAGATTAGGAATCATAGTTTTTCTTCTCCAAAAATCTGTTGTAAAATGACAGGTTAAAAATTTGAACATTCTGATGGTTTATGAATAACCATTCTGGCTCTAGACAAGAAGCAGGACACTTCTGTTCTGAATAAATTTCAGTCCCAAGTGGTTGTGAATTTAAAGGAGTTAGAATCATCTGTTTCTCAGATGCATAAAAATAAGAACAAATAGATTATCTTTTTTCCACAATGGAACAGAAAAATGTGTGTACTTGTCTGCACCTACTATTGGTGATCAACCAAAATAAAAATAGTTTCCCCATCAACAGAACTCAGAGGGTAAAGATAAATCATGTATGATAAAATACTTGAAATTTTAATGAGAAATTGACAAGAATGTTCCACACAAAGGTCACTTTCTCCAGGGGACTTTCCGTTAGTCTCTTGCTTTGACTAAGTCTGTGTTTTCTATCCTTGTAAGCAATCGATACATTCCTCCACTATTAGAATCTTCCATTATAGAAACAATGTCGTTTATTTCTGTAGTTTTAATAATATAAAACACTAAAACTGAAACTTCATCAAGCAATACACCACTGCACCTCAACACCTAACGCAGTTTCTAGCACATAGTAGGCACTAATGATTATTAGTTGGCATAATAAATAGGCATTTAATAATTATTAGTTGCATAAACGATTTGGATTTCAATAAACAATATATCTAATTAGTCAGCACAGATGCCAGAGGAAGATTACAGGTCAAGTTGTATTGCAAAAATAAAAAGTCCCCACATTATAAAGATTTTCAAGTTGTAGCCATAGACTAAAATGCTACAAGTCACTTCTGTTGTAGTTAAATTTTAATTTGCTCACTCACTAATATAGGAATTATTGATGCAGACAATTCCACAAGAGAGGCCAGGGATAGTGAGAAGACCCCAGAATATTAACTAAACCATATGTAAGTAAAAGCTCTTGAAGGGAAAACTGAAAATATATCTTGGTGGGAGGGAACCCAAACTCATCTACCCACAGGAAACCCCAGCATTATTTTTTCCAAAAGAAATATGTTTCTCAGAAAAGTCATCAAAAGTAAATTTTAAAAATTTCCTCTGATAAATAACTATTTGCATATATATTATATACACATATATGTAAGTGGAAAATAGAAGTAGAATCTGTAAATGTTGATACATGATACACACTGGTCAGTATATGGAATCAGTATCCAATCTATAAGATTCAATTACAGAGAACCAAAAAGAAACAGGTATACTATTGTTTTTCACTTCAAATGCTAATGAGAGCATAAACAAATTTCTGAATTTTTGCTACACATTATAGTGGATATTTATTACCCAAGCAAATGCTGAAAATTAGCTTGAAACTCACTATATTCTAACTAAACTACACACAACTAGTTTCATGAGAGCTCACAGCCCAGCTGATCTTCAGAGTATAAAGTAACTGTGAAATGTTGGCCATCTTGCCAACAAGAAATGGTATAATTGCCATCCACAGAGACACTGATGCAGAAACAAAAATCTTTGCTCAGAGAGGTGAAAGGAGAAAGATGTTTATCATCTCAAAACTACTGTGCTTCAGGGAATGTTATAATCACTCCCACATGCAAGGTATGTGCACACAAAATAAAAAATGGTAAAGTACTAGAAAACTCTGGGGGAAGACCAAGTTCTAGGTATTTCCAGTTGGATAACTGAGAATCTGGAGTTACTTAGTGCCATTTGAATTCTCTCAGAACAACTGAAAGTTTGAGCTATGTCCAAAATTGACAAATGGGGTATAATTCAACTAAAGATCTTCTGCACAGCAAAAGAAACTACCATCAGAGTGAACAGGCAACCTACACAATGGGAGAAAATATTGACAATCTACCCATCTGACAAAAGGCTAATATCGGGAATCTACAAAGAACTTAAACAAATTTACAAGAAAAAAATCAAACAACCCTATCAAAAAGTGGGTGAAGGATATGAATAGATATTTCTCAAAAGAAGACATTTATGCAGCCAACAGACACATGAAAAATGCTCATCATCACTGGTCATCAGAGAAATGCAAATCAAAACCACAATCAGATACCATCTCACACCAGTTAGAATGGCAATCATTAAAAAGTCAGGAAACAACAGGTGCTGGAAGGATGTGGAGAAATAGGAATACTTTTACACTGTTGGTAGGACTGTAAACTAGTTCAACCATTGTGGAAGACAGTGTGGCAATTCCTCAAGGATCTAGAACTAGAAATACCATTTGACCCAGCAATCCCATTACTGGGTATATACCCAAAGGATTTTAAATCATGCTGCTATAAAGACACATGCACACATATGTTTATTGTGGCACTATTCACGATAGCAAAGACTTGGAACGAACCCAAATGTCCATCAATGATGTACTGGATTAAGAAAATGTGTTACATATACACCATGGAATACTATACAGCTATAAAAAAGGATGAGTTCATGTCCTTTGTAGGGACATGGATGAAGCTGGAAACCATCATTCTGACCAAACTATCACAAGGACAGAAAACTAAACACCGTATGTTCTCACTCATAGATGGGAATTGAACAGTGAGAACACTTGGGACACAGGGTAGGTAACAACACACACTGGGGGTGCCTGTCGTGGGGTGGGGGGAGGGGGGAGGGATAGCATTAGGAGATATACCTAATGTAAATGACGAGTTAATGGGTGCGGCATACTAACATGACACAGGCATACCTATGTAACAAACCTGCAGGCTGTGCACATGTACCCTAGAACTTAAAAGTGTAATAAAAAATCATAATAAAAGAAGGTTTGAGCTATGTACATCCACACCCTCATCTTAAAAATAAAGCTTTTACTACCAAGGCTGTAATTGCTGCTAGATGCTAATAATGGTTATGACAAATCTATTCCAAGATAACTCCTTTTATTTTAATAACTTTAAAAAAAGATAAATTTTTATCTTTAAGAATATCACATTCTATCAAAATTTTATTTTATCCACATGCCTTCCTCTCAAGTTTTCTGTTTTAGTTTTGCTTTTTCTATCCAATTCTTAGAAGACCACTTGGCAAAGGTAATGAGACATTCATCACCCAGTTGTGTGGAAGATGGTGGCAGGTTTGAGTGAAAGCGGCCTACCCTCATAGAACTTGCCATTTGACAGAATTTTCAAGAAACCTACTGGTTTATCACAGTAAAAACATATTTGGAAATAATTTAGATTTGTGTTGCTTGTATACTTCAGTTTTCTTTTACCACTTACAGGTGAACATACTAAAAGCATAAATATACAAGCACAGTTACATGAAAACACGGAATGTAGTCCTTGGTAAAAAAGCAGCACAATTTTAAATAGCATTATGTATAAATATTTTCTACTTTTACCTTTTTATATAAACTCACACAAAGGACTTCACCTTCTACAGCAAGACTTATGCTTTCTTTTTATGTGATCGAAGTTTAAAATGAAACTATTTTTGGATCTTAGCTTTTCCCTAAGTATTTTTAAAGAGTATAAAGAGGAATTTCACTTTAAATGATATAAAACAGCTCCAGTTTTACTTTGAAAGCTAACTCCTACCACCACTAGCTATCGCTCATTATTTGCCTTCTGCAGAAATATTTTCCAGTCAATGATATTTTAAAAAGTAAAAAGTCCAATTCAATAAATTGGAAGTTAAATAGCTCTGCAGAAACCTTATCACTGATATTCAGAATATAGTTTTACAAGCCCATATTTAAGGGAAGTTTCTTCTGTTCAGCAGGATGTGTAATATTTAAGCTGGTGGCTAGAGGGAGCTCTTTTGTATCAGAAGCAATTGCCTTAAAGCAAAATAAAATCTATGAAAAAAAAATCAAACTAATTTTTTTTTAAAATTAAAGGCAACAAGTGATGAAAGTACAATGGATACCTGACATTTGATTTAAAGCTTATATTCTTATTTATGTTTTTCCCTTGTATTAACAGCAACAACAACAACAAAAACAGATAAAGACAAAACCAAGTCAAGTTTAATACTTCCAAAGGGCAAGAGCCAAGGTCTGATGCAGCGGGTACCTCAGATTTATCTTCTAGAAGTTGCTAGTCAGTTTATGCAAACTTAAAGGCTTGCTATCAAAAAAGCACATGAACTCACTTTAGAAAAAAGGGAAAGTGGAAGGAGATCAGCCCTCTCATTTAGAAGTACAAGAGTCTGCTTCATGTGGCTAGAGAACACATGGACCATTTGTCAGACCTCTGGCCCTGGCAGCAGGACCTCAAAGCTGTGCTGTCACCTGCCACACTTTGCTTCCTTTCAACTGTTGCGTGGGAAAATGAGAGGCACATGTGAGAGAGGAACTCTTACAAAAAAGGGATGAGGAGGGAAAAAAAGCTTACCCTTTTACCAATCAGTTTGCTTACTTTTGCCTTTTCTGTTTCAGACCACCGGGTGTCTGGAATTAATATATCTAGGGCCAAATCCACTTCAACTCAGCCACAGTTTTGGCAAACTGAGCTTCCACTGTGTGGTTTGGTGTGCCTCTGGCCTCTTCTGTCTGCTGGTCAGGTAGTTAGTTCTCTCTAACCATGAAATTTGTGGGCGAGATTCCTAAGCCTTTTCTTTTACTCTTTCCAAAGCACAGAAATTGGAGCATTAATATTTATTTAAAAATCAGAATCCTTGAGCACTGGAAAAATCTGTGGGGCTTCATGTCCCTACACTGGTGGTAGGTAGCTCAAGGGACTGACCGCTTGGGCTTGGGATATTTGCCAGAGGAGAGTTTCAACTTAATTATAAAAAGCCATCAATGCCATCGATTCCATGCTGGGTATGAACTTTTAACTGCAAGCCTAGAGGTCTTGACCACACACTAGGCCTTCTATAAACCTGAGGTAGGCTCTGAGGGTGTGGTCTGTACTTTGCAGACTCCAGTGTCCGGGTTAGAAAAACAGGCAGCAGCTTTCTCAGAATGTTACAGTCATTTAAAATATTGACCTCTTTCTAAAGTAAAGGGCAATATTTTTACTATTTTGTATGCTGCACATTTCAAATATTAACCAAGACACTAATGTATAGAAAAAAAGTACACTTTACAGCAAAAGGAGAATGACTTTAAAAGACAACTGGCTTCTGATATTTACTTGGGGATCTCAAAGCACCATCAGTAGTAACCTAATGAAGCATCCTGCCATCTTTCACAATGTAGCTTTTGGATCACTGGAACCCATGAAGGTGTTCCAGGTGGTCTGGGGACAAGCCCAAAATGCAAGTTACTCACACGCAACAACATATTTTTATAAATGTATTTTCCACTGCAAGCTGAGCCTGTGCTGGAAAACATGAAAATGAGCTTTTTAAAAAATCTAACCACAATAATGATTATACAGCCAAGCCATAACACCACAAAATTGTATTGAAGCCTTTGTGATATCAAGGAAAGGAATACACTTGAATAGGTGGTCCTCAGGGCCTTATGCCCTAAGTGGTCTGGGAAACTGTCCCAGGGCAGTGGAACCAGGATAATTTTCTCAAGGTCCCTTGCAGGTGAATATTTATCTTAAAGAATGGCTCACATTTTCCAAAGTTTGGGGCTTCTTTTTATTATACTCTTAACACATACTTCTACATGAATTAAACATTGATTATATAATACTCAAAATTTATCTTTTGAAATCTCTCTAAACTCAGGAGTAAACAGAAGTAAAATGTTTTTAATTAGAGGAGCCACACACTTATGTAATAATTGTTATTTTGGATCATGCATTTATTTATCACGTACACAGTCAAGCTAAATTTGATTTTCAGAGAAAGCGTATTGCACAGTGGTGGTATTTAACAATGGTACCTATTACTATTTAGTGGACATTCTGGGGTATAGGATGGAAGCTGCAATGTTCTATCATATCAAGGTAGGTTCATGCCAGATTACTTTTTATTTGGATATATTTTGAGTTAAGTGGAAGGGGGAATGGTGGAGAAACGTGTGGGATTTTTACTCTATAGCAAATATAATGCTACTAGCTTCATAGGAGTTATCTTATTTACTTCTCACAATAAATCTATAAGATGGATATTATTGACGGCAGCAATGGTCCATCTGAAGGGGCCACTGTGAAGACTCTGGCTGCAGCAGGGGAGGTGCAGCGGGGACCACGTGCTCCACGGAGCTGGCAGGGGCCAGGAACAAGTGGGAGCCCTGTTGTTTTCTGAGTTGGCTGGGTGGGAGCCCCACCCTCCCAGGTACTGCAGCTGCCCAGCCACAGTTGTGGACCTGGACATTCCTGCACTCTCAGGGGCCTGGGAATGCCCTTTGGCCCTGCAGGCTTGAAGATGTCTGCTCCTGCTGCCTGGCTTCTCCAACCTCCTAGCACCCACTCTGATTTTGGAACAAAGCTGAGGCTGAGCCCAGGTACTGTTGTGACCCAGCAGGTGTGCACACTCTTGAGGCAGCACTGACACACCAACCCCCTGCCACCTCAGCCCCCTCTCGTCTTTAGGCACTGATGATCATGGGAGGAAGGCCAAGCAGGACTGAGGGTGCTTGGCACAGGTCTGCAAGCACCCTTTAGCATGAACAGCCTGGGCACTATGGACAGCAGGTTGATGGCAGCAGGAGGCAGATAGGCTCCTGGGTGGAAAGGGAGGGTGGGTCTCTGGTAAAGCACACCTTCAAGCTAGGGACAGCCTGAAGCATGGGGTCCAGGCTGTCAGTTCTGGGTGGAGTTCCTGGCCCAGAGTGAGAACTTATGGGGCTTCTTGTAGGCTGAATGATGGTTGTCCATGGACCAATCAGCATCCACTTCTCCCTTCTGAAATCCATAAAAATCCCGGACTCAGCTAGACTCACAGAGACATCAAGATGACCTGTCTGTGGTGGGAGCTACCTGCTCTGGATCTCCTCTCCGCTAAGGACTGCAGAGATGTTGGAGTGACCTGCCTGCAGATAGGAGTTACCCACTCTGAGTCTCCTCCCCACTGAGGGCTGCAGAGATGTTGGATGACCTCCCGGCAAATAGGAGTTACCTACTTTGGGTCTCCTCTCTGCTGAGAGATGCAGAGATGTTGGGACGATATACCTACGGATAGAGATACCCACTCTGGGTCTCCTGAGAGCTGTTCTGTCACTCAGTCAAGTACCTCTTCACCTTGATCACCCTCTGGTTGTCAGCGTACCTCATTCTTCCTAGATGCAGGAAAGGAACTCGGCACCTGCTGAATGGTGGGACTGAAAAAGCTGTAACACAAGCAGGGCTGAAACACTGCCCTCCCCTGCTCACCATGTTGTGGGCAACAAGAAGAGAAGAGCTGAGGCCATTCTGAGACCAGACCTAGGGGCTCCCTGAGCCAGGGCTGTGACACCTTCTTTGGGGCTCTGTGGTTTCTGGTGTCTCCAAGCTTCCAGGCACCACTATGTTCTCCTCATCCAGATGCAGGTGCCTACAGCAGAAGCCACCCGCAATGCATCTGACACAACTGAAGACTTTCATAGAGCCAGCGCCTATGCTGGTGCCAGCAGCTGCCCACTCCACCACAGCAGCCAGTGTGACACACTGCATAGACCCCACACTCACTCGCTCACACACCCCTTGCCTCACTGCCACCTGTCTTGCCCTTGGGAGTCAGGGGATCCAGGCCAGTAGCATAAGCTGAGTGCAGTCTGCCAGGCTGAGTGGGTGGAATGAGCACAGCAGGCCCAAATAAAAATAGGCAAAGGTACCATGGTCCACAGACGCTTCTGGCTAGAAATGCGACACCCTAAGGGTTTCAGGACATTATTACCTAGGTTTCAATAGACATGAAAACAAAAGCTCAGAGAAATTAAGTGATTGGTCTAAAGTCACATGTCAATAGAGATAAGGTGCAAACTTCAACTCCCATGATAATATATCAAGGGTATTGCCATTATATCTCTTTTAAATCTGCCATTCTGAGCTTCCTCACAGGTTGGCTTCATTCTTGTCTATTGCTGTCTCTTACCTAAAGGGTAGAGACCACCACTTATCCACCAATAGTAAATAGAATTTGACAGCTGGCTTCATTTTTGCCCCCCACACCCACACTTCTGGGAATTGTACTACATTCTTGCAAAGTACTTTTCAAGGTAACTGAAAGCCTGATGGAAGAAATATTTTTACTTGGTGAAGAATAACCTGTGTATTTAGAGATTAAAGGTTAAATTGTCATTTGGGGTTTTTCAAGAACTTTGGGAGTCTGTTGGGAGAGACAGTATTTTATGAGTCCCTTGCTTCCTACAAGTCTTATTAACTTAATTCTGTCAAGAAGGTGAGGCCCTGACTGATCTTTACACTAGTAATTCCTTAGGATTTTGTTTATGCAGTGGGTAACCTTGAGAGACAAAATAGTGTCTTTCTACTAAACAAACAGCAGGCTTTCTTACTGCTTGCTATAAAAGTAAATTCCTCAAGGTTAGAATTTCTCTGCTGGGATGCCAAACTGCTACACATGAGCATTCATCTGAACCGTACTTTATCATGGGACCTACAAATAAAAACAAAACTTTGGTAGTCAGAATTATAACTCCAGGAAGATTCCATACCTAATCTCAGAGAGTGAGTATAATGAGATAACCATGCTTGTGAATGCATTGCCTTACACAACACAAGGCATTTGCAGAGGTAAGTAAGGTTACCAAACAGTTGACCTTAAAATAGAGACATTATGCTGAATTATCAGTTGAGGCATAACATATTCATATCAGGCCTGATAAGCACAGGTGAAAGAGAAAGTCAGGGAAGTACAGGAGGAGGGGAAGTCAAAGAGATTCAGAGAAAAAGTATTTGATGTGCCATTGATCTTGAAAATGGAAGGTCCCACAAGCCCGTGAATACAGGTGACCTCATGAAACTGAAAATAAGCCCTGCCCAACAACCAGCAAAGGATCAAGGTCCTTAGTCCAACAACCATATTATTGGAATTTAATTCTGCCAACAAAATTTTGAATGTGCTGCAAAGTGTATTCTTTCCTGGAGCTTGCAGAAAAGACCCCAAGGCCACTGACACCTTGATTTTAACCTTTTAATGCCTTAAACAGACTATCACCCAAGCCTCTGGACTTCTGATCTACAGAACTGAGAGATAATAAATGAGTGTTGTTTTAAGCTTCTAGATCTGTGGTAGTTTGTTACATCAGTAAAAGACAACGAATACAGAAACCAATGTATATCTACTAATGCCCAAGTTGCTTGATAAGTTGTGAGTGACACATTCTTTGTCACTGACCCAGGAGTCCTGTGTCCTCTGCAAGCATCCATCAAACAGTAACAGGCAAACTTATTAGCTTACAACTAGAGGAAAATCAAATTGCAGACTCATCAGTGTCCAGAATTAGTAGATATTAGTGATAATGTCCCGTTGTGCTAATAGAGGCTGTATGGCAGAATGAAAAAAATATTAGAGGGGAGAAGACCCGCGATTTGATCCAGGCTCTAACACTTAACAGCTGTATGATCTTAGACAACTTAATTGACCTTACTGAACTTCTATTTTAAAAGATTTAATATATATTAAATAGCTGTCAACATTAAATGAAATTATAAATATTTAATTATTCTACAGTATCTGACATATCATAAAGTAATCCCCTTTCTTGCTTCTTGCACCTTGCCTGTATGCCTGTCAAAATGATAGTTTAGTGATCAGGGCAAAAAAAAGTGAGTGAAGTTTCTGGAGTAAAAGAGAAAATCTCCCTTAATGACTTATTTCTTCAATTAATGATCCAGTATGTATCTTAAGAATTTCAGTGGGAAAACACACACACACAAAGATTAGCTCCAACAGCTGATCTTCTACAAACAGATATTGACTGCTTCTAACTTTAGATAATCTTCATGTCAAGATTTATTTAGTGCCACAATTATAATGATTACTTTCAGGTATTCTTATTCTAAATTAATTTTCACCCTCTCAGTATCCTGCTCCCCCTACTCATCTTCTTGTCCATGAAAAACAACATCAGAGGCTACCTTTATTCCTGTTTCTTTCCAACCTCTTAAATTATCTACAAATATTCACTCAGAGTTTTCTGGCAAAACTTACAGCCACTAGTTGGAGCAGCTTTAGCTTCTTAGTCATTAAGGTGGTATCTGGAACAAACATTCATTAGAGGACATCAACTACAAAATGTTTGTGATACATGGGATTCTGGCTTTGTCACACCTTAGTCAACAAAGATTTATAAAATAGCAAGGGATCTCAGAGATGGGCTGATAGCCTCCAATTTATAGATGAGGAAATCTCATGCACCAATATTTAAGGATACAATAGTGAAAGGCCACACTCAGATCAGAACCCAGTTCTCTGGCTTTCCAAAGCAGTGGGCTTTTTATTCTACCCTACCTCTAAACATATAGGTAGTCAATGCCTCTCCTCTATGATAAATACTACACAGAAAGACACAGATTCAGAAATGAGTGGGATTCTCTTTTTACTTTTCCATTGCTCTTTTATTTGCATCTTCCTTTTTTACCTGTCCAAAACAACAGTTACAATATATATTCATGGCAACTGACTCCCAAGGATCAGTTTTTCTGCCAGAGTCTTGGAATCATCGACCCAGCAAGTGGTTGAGGAGGAAACAAAGGAAAAAAGGGGAAAAAATGAATTTGAACACTGAGGACTTTGGCAGGTCAGTTTGTAGAACCATTGTAGCTCATTTTTCTTTCTTTCTCCTTATTATTTTGTACATAGACTAGGTAAGAAACAAATGTAGTCTTCTACTGACATGACTTTTCTCCATTTGCTCAACCACTTTGGTAGTTAGGAAACTCTTTAAGTCTTATTTGAAGAATTCAGGCAACTGACCAGCATATAGTTGACTTTGAGTTATTTAGAATAACTAAATTAATGTGTCATGGAAGAAGTAAAAGAAATGTATTAGAAATTCTGCTAGTGAAGAACCATTCTGAATGTTGAAATAGCCCAGGATGCAGTGCATATTTCTCACCTCATTAACTTACACAAAAACATGCCATTGTCTACTACTTTTCAAATTAAGTAGCCTGGACAACTCTTAAAAATGTTTAATTTGACCCATTCCATGAAACAGTCAGTTTGTAGTTGTAAATATAAATCTTGCTTGATTTGATAACCTGCAGTGATTGAAAACATTTTTGCGAAAATGTGGAACACGTAGGTAAAAAAGAAATGAAATAAAAATGAAGAAACCCAATGCATGGAAAGTTGGCTCCTGAGGCAGTTTTGCAGAAGTTTTTGGAAATTAAGGCATACCAGCATTCCTATCCCTTTCTTCTTCAAAGTTCTTTGTATTTTCATTGACCCTCACATCTTTTGTTCTTCATATCATTTTGATTTCTTAACCATACGAATATTTTCTGAATCTTCCAGACTGGCAAACAATGAAATAATCTGCAAAAATAGTTCACTAAATATCACTCACAAGACATCTAGACATATGCATAGTCAAGAGCAGAAATGTCTGTATTTTTAAACCATTTGCCTTTTTTTTTGAGCCTTATTTAAAAGTAGCACATCTTGGTCTTCTTTGCTGAAACATTGAAGACTTTTTAGGTACTTTTTTGCTTATTCTAATTCCAACTCTTACCTTTTCTTTGATCAGACTTATCTGGATATGCAAGAGAATTTTTTAAATATATAAAACATTTTAGGTGTTATATTTAGAAAATCAGTTGTCTAAGCGAAGCCACTTTCATTTCTTACATTATTTTGTCTTATGAAATAATTTCCTGTGTTTTGGGACCTTTGCTTCTTTTCTTTGGACTGTCTTAAGGACATTAAAATGTAATTTGTTTTATCAGACCCAATGCTAAAATAAAAGGACTTCAAAAGTTCTAACATTTGATACCTTTAAAAAGGCATAATTTTTAAAAGGTATAATTTCTGAGCTAACGGAGTGTAGGAGAGCTAGGCTCTGTGCCTTAGCATATTGAACAGTGGCAGTTGTGATATGGTTGTTGATAAAGAAAAACACGCAGACTCACTCAGCTTGGTGTTTTCTGAGATAACAGATGAACCTATCACAAATACAGCACCAAAGAAAATTTACCAAATGGATATTGCTCATTAGAAAGATCTAATGATTCTATCAACAGTGGGCAATGTATTCTCCCCTTTTATGAAAGTAATGAATAATTGATTCACAGCTTTACTCCTTTAAAAGCATATGTTCAGGGCTCTACTATACGTGTGATGATAGATGTATATTATTATTCTTTCCTTGTTTTTTTCATTGCTCTCCCCCTCATCCTATTCTTATAATTTTATAAATGATTTAACCAAATTGAATTCCATGATTATGTTGGCACTTATTATCAAATCTGAATTACTCATATATCGGGAGGTTCTTTACTTTCATATCCCTATTATCCATAATTGTTAATCTGTTGTTACTTTATATCATTAACTCAAAAGAGAATGATTAGAAGAAATAAAATGGCATTTATTGGTTGGTAACATGAACAATATATTTGGTATTTTAACATCTGATATAATTTTCACAAAAATCTATGAGCCAAAAAATATTTTCACATTTATTTAACAGATTAGTTAACTAAGGCTAGAGTACATAAGTAAATTGCCAAAGTCACATAACTCTTAAAGAAATAAGTGATAAATCTAAGGTTCAAACAATGATATATATCACCTAATTAAGTTAGTAATTACAAATAAGTAATTATTAATGCCGTAAGTGAAAGATACAGGAAGTTGGAACTAAATTTTCTTAGCCAAAATATTCATTAGTTTATCAAATAAAAATATTATCAGAAACCATTTGATAGAAATGTAGTTAAAATATATTATGAATTTAAGATTTAAAATGTATACTTCAACTTCCCCTTGTGCTTATGTTTTCATTTTTGGCAAACAGCAAACAATACTTCCATTGAGAATATTTAGCAAAGTTGAAAAACACCAATTCCTTCATCCCTGCCCCTACATCTTCCCCCCCACACATACAGGGAGAAGTGATGAGGCAGGCATAATTGGAGGAGCCAATATCTGAAGGGAACTTCAGAGTGATGAGCACACTTTCTACCTACTTTTGTCTGTAGAATATTTGCTGATTCTTGGCACCGTGAGAGGTTCAGAATTCAAGTAAAGGACCACTGCTAAAATAAAGAGAAGCCAGTAGTTGTTGGAAATTCCACAAACTTGGGAGGAAAAAAGAGATTATGCATCTGTCAAGGCAGTCAGTACTTTTGGGACCAAGATTTCACAGAGAAAATAAAGATATAAACAGAACATTCAATTGCTTTCTTCTTAAAACATTAGACACACTTTCCAGTTTCACTGGATAAAAGGCTGAGAAGATAAATTTAATGAATAGCAGAGTGAAGTTTTAGCAGTCTCATACTGCTAAGGAGATTAAAAGAGGAACTCAATACCCATTGAGGAGGTAGACCACTAGTAGACATTCCAGGCTTCTAGTTAGGAATGACAGAGGGCTATGCCTGGTGTGGGGCTGGAACAGAGGTAGACCAAGCCTTACAAATTAACTTCACTCTGATTATCAAAACAATGGCTATACTTCCTTTGAAGATAGGTAAAATAATTGTAATTCTCTATGTTTTATACAGAATATATGGCATTTGCTTGATAGTTACAGGTAAGACAAATAATCCCAAGACACAAAAGAACAAGATGACAGAAATGGACACATAGATTATTTAGTTAGTAGAGTTATCATATATAAATCTTAGACCTAAAGTAGACAACAATAAGTAAAATTTCTCCAGAGAACAGAGAAACATAAAAATAAAATAAATGGAAAATAAAGTGCTAAAAATAATAACAATGTTATAAACTAAATTGATGGATTTAATAGGACATTACACACAGCAAAAGACAAATCAGATATTACCCAGGTAAATATGAGAATAAAACTGGAAAATGAAAACAAAATACTTATTAGAAAATATGGGGGGTGCAGTTCCAAGATGGCCGAATAGGAACAGCTCCAGTCTACAGCTCCCAGCGTGAGCGATGCATAAGACGGGTGATTTCTGCATTTCCAACCGAGGTACCGGGTTCATCTCACTGGGGCTTGTCAAACAGTGGGGGCAGGACAGTAGGTGCAGCCTAGTGAGCGTGAGCCGAAGCAGAGCGAGGCATCACCTCACCTGGGAAGCACAAGGGGTCAGGAAATTCCCTTTCCTAGCCAAGGGAAGCGGTGACAGATGGCACCTGGAAAATCAGGTCACTCTCATCCTAATACTGCGCTTTTCCAAGGGTCTTAGCAAATGGCACACCAGCAGATTATATCCTGCGCCTGGCTGAGAGGGTCCCATGCCCATGGAGCCTCACTTATTGCTAGCACAGTAGTCTGAGATCTAACTGCAAGGCAGGAGCAAGGCTAGGGGAGGGGCGCCCACCATTTATGAGGCTTGAGTAGGTAAACAAAGCTGCTGGGAAGCTCAAATTGGGTGGAGTCCACCACAGTTCAAGGAGGCTTGCCTGCCTCTGTAGACTCCACCTCTGGGGGCAGGGCATAGCGAAACAAAAGGCAGCAAGAACCTCTGCAGACTTAAATGTCCCTGTCTGACAGCTTTGAAGACAGTAGTGGTTCTCCCAGCACAGAGTCTGAGATCTGAGAACGGACAGACTGCCTCCCCAAGTAGGTCCCTGTCCCCCACGTATGCTAACTGGGAGGCACCCCCAGTAGGGGCAGACTGACACCTCACATGACCGGGTATCCCTCTGAGACGAAGCTTCCAGAGGAATGATCAGGCAGCAATATTTTCTGTTCAGCAATATTCGCTGTTCTGCAGCCTCCGCTGCTGATACCCAGGCAAACAGGGTCTGGAGTGGACCTCCAGCAAACTCCAACAGACCTGCAGCTGAGGGTACTGACTGTTACAAGGAAAACTAATAAACAGAAAGGACATCCACACCAAAACCCCATCTGTAGGTCACCATCATCAAAGGCCAAAGGGAGATAAAACCACAAAGAGGGGGAAAAAACAGAGCAGAAAAGCTGAAAATTCTAAAAATCAGAGCGCCTCTCTCCTTCCAAAGGAATGCAGCTCCTCGCCAGCAATGGAACAAAGCTAGATGGGGAATAACTTTGACATGTTGAGAGAAGAAGGCTGCAGACAATCAAACTTCTCCGAGCTAAAGGAGGAAGTTCGAACCCATCACAAAGAAGCTAAAAATCTTGAAAAAAGATTAGAGGAATGGCTAACTAGAATAACCAGTGGAGAGAAGTCCTTAAAAGACCTGATGGAGCTGAAAACCATGGCACGAGAACTACGTGATGCATGCACAAGCTTCAGTAGCCAATTTGATCAAGTGGAAGAAAGGGTATCAGTGATTGAAGATCAAATGAATGAAATGAAGCAAGAAGAGTAATTTAGAGAAAAAAGAGTAAAAAGAAACGAACAAAGCCTCCAAGAAATATGGGACTATGTGAAAAGACCAACTCTATGTCTGATTGGTGTACCTGAAAGTGATGGGGAGAATGGAACCAAGTTGGAAAACACTCTGCAGGATATTTTCCAGGAGAACTTCCCCAACCTAGCAAGGCAGGCCAACATTCAAATTCAGGAAATACAGAGAACACCAAAAAGATACTCCTCGAGAAGAGCAACTCCAAGACACATAACTGTCAGATTCACAAAAGTTAAAATGAAGGAGAAAATGTTAAGGGCAGCCAGAGAGAAAGGTCGGGTTACCCACAAAGGGAAGTCCATCAGACTAATAGTGGATCTCTCGGCAGAAACTCTACAGGCAAGAAGAGTGGGGGCCAATATTCAACATTCTTAAAGAAAAGAATTTTCAACCTAGAATTTCATATCCAGCCAAACTAAGTTTCATAAGTGAAGGAGAAATAAAATCCTTTACAGACAAGCAAATGCTGAGAGATTTTGTCACCACCAGGCCTGCCTTACAAGAGCTCCTAAAGGAAGTACTAAACATGGAAAGGAACAACTGGTTGCAAAACTGCAAAAACATGCCAAATTGTAAAGACCATCAATGCTAGGAAGACACTGCAACAACTAACGAGCAAAATAACCAGCTAACATCATAATGACAGGATCAAATTCACACATAACTATACTAACCTTAAGTGTAAATGGGCTAAATGCTCCAATTAAAAGACAGACAGGCAAATTGGATAAAGAGTCAAGACCCATCAGCGGGCTGTAGTCAGGAGACCCATTTCACATGCAGAGACACACAGAGGCTCAAAATAAAGGGACGGAAGAAGATCTACCAAGCAAAGAGAAAACAGAAAAAAAAGGCAGGGATTGCAATCCTAATCTCTGATAAAACAGACTTTAAACCAACAAAGATCAAAAGAGACAAAGAAGATCATTACATAATGGTAAAGGGATCAATTCAACAAGAAGAGCTAACTCTCCTAAATATACATGCACCTAATACAGGAGCACCCAGATTCATAAAGCAAGTCCTTAGAGACCTACAAAGAGACTTGGACTCCCACAAAATAATAATGGGAGACTTTAACAACCCACTGTCAACATTAGACAGGTAAATGAGACAGAAAGTTAACAAGGATATTCAGGAATTGAACTCAACTCTGCACCAAGTGGACCTAATAGACATCTACAGAACTCTCCACCCCAAATCAACAGAATATACATTCTTCTCAGCACCACATCACACTTATTTCAAAATTGACCACATAGTTGGAAGTAAAGCACTTCTCAGCAAAAATAAAAGAATAGAAATTATAACAAACTGTCTCTCAGACCACAGTGCAACCAAACTAGAACTCAGGATTAAGAAACTCAATCAAAACCGCTCAGCTACATGAAAACTGAACAACATGCTCCTGAATGACTACTGGGTACATAACAAAATGAAGGCAGAAATAAAGATGTTGTTTGAAACCAATGAGAACAAAGACACAACATATCGGAATCTCTGGGGCACATTTAAAGCAGTGTGTAGAGGGAAATTTATAGCACTAAAAGCCCACAAGAGAAAGCTGGAAAGATCTAAAATCGACACCCTAACATCACAATTAAAAGAACTAGAAAGCAAGAGCAAACACATTCAAAAGCTAGCAGAAGGCAAGAAATAACTAAGATCAGAGCAGAACTGAAGGAGATAGAGACACAAAAAACCCTTCAAAAACTCAATGAATCCAGGAGCTGGTTTTTTGAAAAGATCACCAAAATTGATAGACCTCTAGCAAGAAAAATAAAGAAGAAAAGAGAGAAGAATCAAATAGACACAATAAAAAAATGATAAAGGGGATACCACCACCAATCCCACAGAAATACAAACTACCATGAGGGAATACTATAAATACCTCTACGCAAATAAACTAGAAAACCTAGAAGAAATGGATAAATTCCTGGATGCATACATTCTCCTAACACTAAATCAGGAAGAATTTGAATCCCTGAATAGACCAATAGCAGGCTCTGAAATTGAGGCAATAATGGCCTACCAACCAAAAAAGTCCAGGACCAGATGGATTCACAGTTGAATTATACCAGAGGTACAAAGAGGAGCTAGTACCATTCCTTCTGAAACTATTACAATCAATAGAAAAAAAGGGAATCCTCCCTAACTCATTTTATGAGGTCAGCATCATCCTGATACCAAACCCTGGCAGAGACACAACAAAAAAAGAATTTTAGACCAATATTCCTGAGGAATATTGACGCAAAAATCCTCAATAAAATACTGGCAAACCGAATCCAGCAACACATCAAAAAGCTTATCCACCATGATCAAGTCAACTTCATCCCTGGGATGCAAAGCTGGCTCAGCATATGCAAATCAATAAACGTAATCCCTCATATAAACAGAACCAAAGACAAAAACCACATGATTATCTCAATAGATGCGGAAAAGGCCTTCGACAAAATTCAACAGCCCTTCATGATAAAAACTCTCAGTAAATTAGGTATTGATGAGATGTATCTCAAAATAATAAGAGCTATTTATGACAAACCCACAGCCAATATCATACTGAATGCGCAAAAAGTGGAAGCATTTCCTTTGAAAACTGGCACAAGACAGGGATGCCCTCTCTCACCACTCCTATTCAACATAGTGTTGGAAGTTCTGGCTAGGGCAATCAGGCAGGAGAAAGAAATAAAGGGTATCCAATTAGAAAAAGAAGAAGTCAAATTGTCCCTGTTTGTAGATGACATGATTGTATATTTAGAAAACCCCATCAACTCAATCCAAAATCTCCTTAAGCTGATAAGCAACTTCAGCAAATTCTCAGGATACAAAATCAATGTGCAAAAATCACAAGCATTCCTAGACATCAATAACAGACAGAGAGCCAAATAATGAGTGAATTCCCATTCACAATTGCTTCAAAGAGAATAAAAAACCTAGGAATCCAACTTACAAGGGATGTAAAGGACCTCTTCGAGGAGAACTACAAACCACTGCTCAATGAGCTAAAACAGGACACAAACAAATGGAAGAACATTCCATGCTCATGGATAGGAAAATCAATATCGTGAAAATGGCCATACTGCCCAAGGTAATTTATAGATTCAATGCCATCCCCATCAAGCTACCAATGACTTTCTTCACAGAATTGGAAAAAACTACTTTAAACTTCATATGGAACCAAAAAACAGCCTGCATGGCCAAGACAATCCAAAGCCAAAAGAACTAAGCTGGAGGCATCATGCTACCTGACTTCAAACTATACTACAAGCCTACAGTAAACAAAACAGCATGGTACTGGTACCAAAACAGAGATATAGACCAATGGAACAGAACAGAGCCCTCAGAAATAATACCACACATCTACAACCATCTGATCTTTGACAAACCTGACAAAAACCAGTAATGCGGAAAGGATTCCCTATTTAATAAATGATGCTGAGAAAACTGGCTAGCCATATGTAGAAAGCTGAAACTTGATCCCTTCCTTACACTTTATACAAAAATTAATTCAGGATGGATTAAAGACTTAAATGTTAGACCTAAAACCATAAAAACACTAGAGGAAAACCTAGGCAATACCATTCAGGACATAGGCATGGGCAAGGACTTCAAGGACTTCATGACTAAAACACCAAAAGCAATGGCAACAAAAGCCAAAATTGACAAATGGGTATCATTCAACTAAAGATCTTCTGCATAGCAAAAGAAACTACCATCAGAGTGAACAGGCAACCTACACAATGGGAGAAAATTTTTACAATCTACCCATCTGACAAAGGGCTAATATCCAGAACCTACAAAGAACTTAAACTTACAAGAAAAAAATCAAACAATCGCATCAAAAAGTGGGTGAAGGATATGAACAGACACTTCTCAAAAGAAGACATTTATGCAGACAACAGCCAAGTGAAAAAATGCTCATCATCACTGGCTATTAGATAAATGCAAATCAAAACCACAGAGATACCATCTCACACCAGTTAGAATGGTGATCATTAAAAAGTCAGGAAACAACAGGTGCTGGAGAGGATGTGGAGAAATAGGAACACTTTTACACTGTTGGTGGGACTGTAAACTAGTTCAACCATTGTGGAAGACAGTGTGGCAATTCCTCAAGGATCTAGAACTAGAAATACCATTTGACCCAGCCATCCCATTACTGGGTATATACTCAAAGGATTATAAATCATGCTGCTATAAAGACACATGCACACGTATGTTTACTGTGGCACAATTCACAATAGCAAAGACTTGGAATGAACCCAAATGTCCATCAATGATAGACTGGATTAAGAAAATGTGGCACATACACACCATGGAATGTTATGTAGCCATACAAAAGGATGAGTTCATGTCCTTTGTAGGGACATGGATGAAGCTGGAAACCATCATTCTGAGCACACTATCAAAAGGACAAAAAACCAAACACTGCCATGTTCTCACTCATAGGCGGGAATTGAACAATGAGATCACTTGAACACAGGGTGGGGAACATCACACACCGGGGCCTGGCCTGTCATGGGGTCGGGGTTGGGGGGAGGGATAGCATTAGAAGATATACCTAATGTAAATGACAAGTTAATGGGTACAGCACACCAACATGGCACATGAATATATGTAAAAACCTGCATGTTGTGCACATGTACCCTAGAACTTAAAGTATAATAAAAAAAAGAAAAAAGAAAGAAAAACCAGACTGTTCTTTTAATGTTTTGCTTAGTTATTTCCTCAGGCAAAAATCCAATTTTATTTACCACAAGTTTTCCCTTCCACGAAATAGTAGGACACAACCACAACTCAGCCAATTTCTTTGCCTTTTTTTTTTTTTTTTGAGACGGAGTCTTGCTCTGTTTGCCTAGGCTGGAGTGCAGTGGCATGATCTCGGCTCACTGCAAACTCCGCCTCCCGGGTTTAAGCCATTCTCCTGCCTCAGTCTCCCAAGTAGCTGGAACTACAGGCACCTGACACCTCCCCCAGCTTTTTTTTTTTTTTTTTGTATTTTTTAGTAGAGACGGGGTTTCACCGTGTTAGTCAGGATGGCCTCGATCTCCTGATCTCGTGATCCGCCCGTCTCGGCCTCCCAAAGTGCTGGGATTACAGACTTGAGCCACCGCGCCCGGCCTTCTTTTCCATTTTTAAAGAATGATAGCCCTTCTTTCATTGCCTAATAACATGCTCTTCATTTCCATCTGAGATCTCATCAGAATGGCTTTTACTGACTATATTTTTACCTACCAAATTACTTAGATACTTTCTAAGAAGACTGAGCCTTTATAGCTCTCTCTTCTTTCTCAGTCTTTAGGAGAATCCCCCTTAATGATCCCTTATTTGCAATGCAGACTTTCTCTAGCATCTACTTTAGAACTATCCAGCTTCTAGTCATTACTCAGTTCCAAAGTCATTTTCATGTTTTTATATATTTGACTGTACCCTTACTTCTTGTTACCAATTTTCTGTTTTCATCTATTTTGGCTGCTGTTAGAAAAAAAAAAAAATACCATAAACGGAAACTTATTCCTCATAGTTCTGAAGGCTGAGAAGTCCAAGACCAAGGCGAGGCAGATTTATTTTCCAGTGAGGGCCACTTCCTGCTTAATAGATGACTGTCTTTTCACTGTGTTTTCACATAGAAGAAGGAGCAAAAGAGCTCTGAGGTCTCTTTTATAAAACCACTAATCCTATTAACGAGGACTCTACCCTCATAACCTAGTTACCTCCCAAAGGCCCCACTTCCAAATACCATCACATTGGGGATTAGATTTTATAGGAGATTAGAATATGCCACTCCAAAATATGTCATTGCTGTAAACAATGACGATGTTATTTTGAGCTGAAGGCAATGAGAAGCAGCAGATACAAAAAAAGCTTTCTCCCCTTTCCCTATTTGCCTAAAAGCAGGACATCAGTTTACAAAAGTGTTCCTCCTTCCCTCTGCACAAAGAAGAACAAAAATTGATCACTGAAGACAACTTTAGACCCGTAAGAGTGGGGATGGCAGAAGAGGAGTCTACAAAATAAACTTTGATGTATTTGTCTTCTTGCAATTTGCTACCCCTAAAGACTTACTTACTTTTCTTTTGTCTTGTCACTTTTCTAAATAATTATTGTTCTTTGTTGAACATAGTGTATAAGCTATAGTTCTAAGCTATCTCTTTGAAAATTATTTCCTGTGTATCTCTCATGTATACATAAATATTCAAAAAAAAACCCTTCTGTTTGATTTGCTCTTGTTAATTCCTTTTGTTATAGGGCCACCAGTCAATAAACCTAAGATGGGAAGAAGAAAAAATTATTTTTTCCTCCCCTAAAATTTCAACATATAAATTTGTAGGGAGAATAAATATTTAGTTTATAGCAACTTCTAACTTAAAATTCTATATCCTGTGATAATATCCTATAAGGATATTTTCTAAAACATTTTCAGAAAACAAAAACTGAGATAGTTTTCTCATTGGTAGAACCCTACTAAAGGAAATACTAGAGAAGCGAGAGGGAGGTGGAGTAAAATGGCCAAATAGAATCCTCCACCCATTTGTCCTCCCTATAGGAACACAAAATTGAACAACTCTCCACACACAAAAAAAGCACCTTTATAAGAAGCAAAAATCAGGTGAGCAATTACAGTACCTGGTTTAAACATCATATCAAGGAAAGAGGCACTGAAGAGGATAGAAGACAATCTTGAATTGTCTACACCCCTACTGCCCCATCTCCCAGTAGTACTGCATGGCATGGAGAGAGAATCTGTGTGCTTGAGGAAGGGAGAATGGAGTGATTATGCAACTTTGCATTTGAAGTTGGTGCTGCCCAGTCACAGCAGGAAGCAACACCAGGCAAAATTCAGCCAGTGCCTGCAGAGGGAGCATTTACACCAACCCTGGCCAGAGGGGAATCATTCCTCCCAGCAGTCAGAACCTGAGTTCAAGCTAGCCCTGGAACTCCATTATTGGCTAAAGCACTCTGGGGTCCTAAATAAACTTAAAAGCCAGTCTAGGCCACAATTCCTGGGAAAGTCCCAATGCTGTGCTGGGATTGGAGTCAATGGACTTGGGATGCATGCAACCAGCAAGACACCAGCTGTGGTGAACAGTGCTGTGTCACTAAAATAGGAGTTAAGAAGAAATTACTTAGAAAGATAATAAGGGTGCAGGAGTCCAGAAAGGCAGGACAACTCAAAGCAGGAAGGGGACTTCCAGGTTTTAGGTAAGTGAGAGACAAACAGCTGAATTCTTTTGAGTTTCTGGTTAGCTTTTCCAAAGGAGGCAATCAGATATGTATTTATCTCAGGGAGCAGAGAGATGACTTTGAATAGAATGGGAGGCAGGTTTGCCCTAAGCAGTTCCCAGCTTGACTTTTCTCTTTAGTTTAGTGATTTTGGGGCCCAAAGATTTATTTTCCTTTTACATTTACCCCCTTGTCTTTTTAAAACCTTTTGGAGAAAGCATTTTAGAAGAAAAGTAGTCTCTGGTCTCAGTTTCATCTGATCACTTAAGGCTAGGACAGATTATTCCTAAATGAGTAGGTACCAAGTTATTAGAAAAGCTCATTTTTAGCAGGTTGTAAAGTCTCATGTCCTACAAAGAGAAAATAGAAGGAGGAAGGGAGAAAAACAACAACAAACAAAAGAACGATCCTGGAAAATCAATACAGGCCACATTACTATGAAGTCTATACATTAGTAGGCAGGTATGAAAGTGGCTTATGTACATAAATAGGTTGCTGTTACTTTCTTCCAAAGTTTAAGTTGAGTTTGCAGGGCTTTAAGAAAGAACAGCTAAGTTTTCAGTGATTGCAAATTAGGAAAAATGTGTAAGAAAAGGAAAAGAAAAAATAAAAACAATTGAAAACATTATTTTGGAAACATGTAGCCAGGAAAAATTAGAATTCAGTCCAAACTGTAGAAAATAATAAAAATAGAAAAAGCATTAGACAAGACTAGAATCTAAAAACAGGTGTACTATAGTTTTTGAAACATTTTTCTCTCTCCAGTTTCCCATTTTTACCAAAGACAAATTATTGTAGGACCAATTTGTTTTATTATTCTTGGCCAGATTATTTGTATAACGTGCAACAAGAATAATTATTTTCACATAGGCATTTTAAATTGGCTCTGATGGAACTTTGTTCCATAGAAGGAATCTCAGATAAGAATTTTTTAAAGCTGAGCCCAGCCGGCCGGGCGCGGTGGCTCAAGCCTGTAATCCCACCACTTTGGGAGGCCGAGACGGGCGGATCACGAGGTCAGGAGATCGAGACCATGCTGGCTAACACGGTGAAACCCCGTTTCTACTAAAAAATACAAAAAATTAGCCGGGCGAGGTGGCGGGCGCCTGTAGTCCCAGCTACTGGGGAGGCTGAGGCAGGAGAATGGCGTGAACCCAGGAGGCGGAGCTTGCAGTGAGCTGAGATCCGGCCACTGCACTCCAGCCTGGGCGACAGAGTGAGACTCCGTCTCAAAAAAAAAAAAAAAAAAGCTGAGCCCAGCCATGGATTTGTACCATCAAATACCTATGAGTTGGGTAAATTCCTCTCCTCTTGAGGTACACCAAGATAACTTAGGGCTCCTGGGCCTGTCAAAAAGTGACATTCTTTACTTACCACAGGTCAGGAACCCTATTCAGGAACTGTGTAGACAAAGTATGAGGCCAGTTTTCCCAAGGGGCTTTTATTGGCTCTGTAAATCAAGTTTGATTCTTTAAAAAAAAAAAAAGCAAACCATTCTAGTCAAAGCCTTGGAAAAATAATCACTTTCTCCAATGGTGTCTTGTTGCAGAAGAAAACATTCTTATGGCACTTATGCAAATAACTATATTGCCATAAGTTAAGTATACTCACGAACAGTTTCCAAATTCTGGATAAATCAGGTTGAGAGAAACAAATACACTCCAAATTTTGTTCACAGGAGTACACTTTACCCAATTGCTACAAACTGTTAATAGCTCTAGTTCTCTTGACTCTGAAAAACAAAGAATCAGTTATGTTTTAAGCAAAAATGTCAGAAGATTAGTTCAATCTTCTATTAGTTCAGCCCATGCATTTAACTCCTGTTCTGCATAATATTCATGAACATTCCAGCTCTACATGATAGTCCTGAAAGTTTTTGCTCTAATGTCACAATCTCCAAAGTTATCAGAACCCTGCATTCAAGAGCACCTGTTAGAGTTTTATAGCTGACTATAAAATCTCCTTCTAAAGAGGACCAAAACAAGATAACAATTGTCTGTGGATGACAAAAAGTTTTAGGGTAGTCAAGGACACAATTGACACAAATGACAAGAAAATGTGTTACCTATGTCATGCACAATAATTTAACGTAACAATTACATCAGATTATAATGACTATTTGGCTTATTTGGTGATTATTTCAGAATTATATGAGTTTCCCATAATTTTGGAACACATACCAACAACATATTTATATAAATACAGCCCCCAAAATATCAAACATTATTTCATATTTTACAATGCTTCCTGTATGATTTTTATACCAAATAAGCCAAATAGACATTTTTGGACTTTAAGAAACTTAACATCCTAAAGCATTAAGTAAGAAAAAGACATAATTTATAATCTGATTTTGGAAAGTTTGTTAAAAAGGTTTAAAACACTTGATATCACAAAATAGAATCACAGGTCACTGTAAAATAAGTCATTCATTTAACTAAAGTGATAACTCAAGAATTTCCAAAAAAAGGCAAAAAACGTCATTCTTTGAGAGACGTTAATTTTCCAAAAAAGCCCTAATAAAAACAGCATGAAGCCAATTAAATTTGGTTTTCAAAATGTTATAAATAATTTATAAAATTTAAATCATCTTGACTATAAGATATAAAGGTTATTAAAGGCTTATGGAAATTATAACCTTTATTAAGGAGTTGTTAACGCTTCAAGAAAACCTTATTAATCTGACACAGGGACCCATATGCTGGTCTTGCATCAGTGTGTTTTTGACATTAATGGTTAATTTATAGAGAAACTGAACTTAATTCATCTCTCAAAACCGGCCCTTACAATATCATATGTCCACCTCATCCATGATAGTTACTGCGCCTTGAGGAGTTGAACAGCTTTAATTTCTGGCCTTGTGTCACACAAACAGTTTATTTTAATTGGATTCTTCTACTGGATTTGAAGATGAGGCTTCAACTGGTATTAGTGTTAAGACTTAACCAGGACTTGGTGTCATTTTTAACCCAGGAGTTAAAGCCCTATAACTCAACAACACAAGGACTTTAAAAGCACATAAAGTTACATAGACATAAAAACCTTGATTAAAAAATTTTCTATCTCAGTTTTTTTCTAAGCAAACTAAACTTAGTAATAATGACATAGTAATTCTTTCAATAAAGTAAAATCTGTTTATTAGGTCAGTAACCCAAGGCAAAATAAAAGACCTTCTGCAGTGTGACTGCAATTCCCTATGGGGAATATTATGTTGGGAGGAAACATTTCCTTTAGACCTTTAAGATAAAACTTTTTTTTTTTCCATTTTGCTGGTCGTTTTTACCCCACTACAATACCACCTTTTGTGTGTATGTGTGTGGCAGGGGGGAATTTAGCCACTTCAGAGGACTTGTTCCCCATAATTTGGAAGTTCCCAGCTTGACTTTCCTCTTTAGTGATTTTAGGGCCCCAAGACTTTTCCTTTCACAACGCTAATACACATATGGCTACATGAACAAAAACTTGGATCACAACACTCAATTCCCTTTGCAAATAAGTCCAGACTGCAGAGATTAGATACGCAACTGTTCAGTGCCCAGCCATCGATGAATATACACAAGCATCAAGACCGTCTAGGAAAACATGACCTTACAAATGGAACTACCAGTGACCAATCCCAAGTTACAGAGATAAGTGATCTTTCAGACAGAGAACTAAAAAGGGCTGTTTTGAGAAAGCGCAATAAAATTTAAGATAACACAGAAGAAATTTAGAATCTCATGAGACAAATTTGACAGTTTGAAATAGTTTTTTAAAATCAAGTGGAAATTCTAAAGCTGTTAAGTTTAATTGACAAACTAAATAATGCATCAGAATATCTCAACAGCAAAATGGATTAAGTGGAAGAAAAAAATAGCTTGAAGACAAGCTATTTAAAAATTTACAGCAGAGGAGACAAAAGAAAAAAGAATGGAAAGAAATGAAGCACACCTACAAGATCTAGAAAATAACCTTAAATGGACAAATCTAAGAGTTATTGACCTTAAAGAGGAGGCAGAGAAAGAAATCAGGGTAGACAGTTTATTCGAAGATATAATAACAGAGAACTTTCCAACCCTAAAGAAGGATGTTGATATTAAAGTACAAGAGGCCTATAGGACACCAAGCAGGCTTAACTCAGAAAGACTACCTCAACACATTTAATAATCAGACTCTCAAAGGTCAAAGATAAAGAATAAATCCTAAAAGGAACAAGATAAAAGAACATTTATTACGGAGAAGACAGTCTCTTCAAAAAATGATGCTGGGAAAACAGGATATCCATATGCAGAAGAATGAAACGAGATTCCTACCTCTTGCCATATATGAAAATCAAATCAAAATGGATTCAAGACTTCAATTTAAGAATAAAACTATGAAATTACTAGGAAAAAAGAAACATTGAAAAAAGTGTCCAGGACATTGGTCTAGGCAAAGATTTCTTCAGTAGTACCCCAAAAGCACAGGCAACCAAAGAAAAAAATGGACAAAGGGGATCACATCAAGTTAAAAATCTTCTGCACAGCAAAGGAAACAATCAACAAAGTGAAGAGACAACCCACACAATAGGAGAAAATGTCTACAAACTATCTATCTGAAAGGATTCGTAACCAGAATATATAAGGCTCTCAAACAACCCTATAGAAAAAAAATTTAATAACCTGATGTGAAAGTGGACAAAAGATCAGAATATACAATTCTCAAAAGAATACATACAAATGACAAAGAGATAGATGAAAAGGTGCACAACATCATTGATCATCAGAAAAATGCAAGTCAGATTGGGCATGGTTGCTCACGTCTGTAATCCCAGCACTTTGGAAGGCCAAGGCAGGTGGATCACCCGAGGTCAGGAGCTCAAGACCAGCCTGACCAACATGGTGAAACTGCATCTCTACTAAAAATACAAAATTCGCTGGGTACAGTGGTGCTTGCCTTTAATCCCAACTACTTGGGAGGCTGAGGCAGGAGAATTGCTTGAACTTGGGAGGCGGAGGTTGCAGTAGGCTAAGAGCACGCCTCTGCATTCCAGCCTGGGCAACTAGTGAAGCTCCATCTCAAAAAAAGAAACATGCAAGTCAAAGCTACAGGAAGATATTACCTTACCCCAGTAAAAGGGTTTTATCCAAAAGACAGATAATAACAAATGCTGGTGAGAATGTGGAGAAAAAGGAACCCTCGTACAATGCTGGTGGCAATGTAAATTAGTACAGCTACTAGGAAGAACAGTATGGAGGTTCCTCAAAAAGCTAAAAATAGGACTACCACATAATCCAGCAATCCCACTGCTAGGTATATACCTAAAAGAAAGGAAATCAGTATATGAAAGAGATATCTGCACTCCCATTTTTATTGCAGCACTATTCACAATAGCCAAGATTTAGAAGCAACCTAAGTATCTATCAACAGATGAATGGATAAACAAAATATGATACATATATACAATGGAGTATTATGCAACCATAAAAAAGAATTTGATCCTGTTATTTGCAACAATGTGGATGGAACTTCAAGACATTATCTTAAGTGAAAGAAGCTAGGCACAAAATGACAAGCTTTGCATGTTCTCACTTATTTGTGGGAGCTCAAACTAAAACAAATGAAGCCATGGAAACAGAGTAGAATGACAGTTAACAGAGGCTGGGAAGAGCAGTGGTGGGGGAGAGTGGTAACGGTTAGTGGTTACAAAAATACAGATAGAATGAATAAGATCTAGTATTTAGTGGCACAACAGAGTGACTATAGTCAGTGATAATTTACAGTACATTTTAAAATAACTAAAAGTATAATTAGAACGTTTGTAACACAAAGAAATGATAAATGCTTGAGGTGACAGACACCTCATTTACTCTGATGTGATTACACATTGTATGCCTGTATCAAAATATCTTATATACCCCATACATATACACACCTACTATGCACCTATCAAAATTAAAAATACAAAACAAAATAAAATGAGGTTTCTGAAAAAAAATACTAAAGACAGTTTTTTCAGGTAGAAGGAAACTCAGAGAAGATAATGCAAGAGACAAAAAAGTGAAATTAAAGTAAATGTATATAGTAAATAATAATAACGTCTTCTAGTATCACGGGGTGTCTTTCTGTTTAAAATGCATGTCAGCTAGGTGCGGTGGCTCACTCCTGTAATCCTAGCACTTTAGCAGACTGAGGTGGGTGGATCACTTGAGGTCTGGAGCTCGAGACCAGCTTGGCCAATTTGGTAAAAATCCATCTCTACTAACAATACAAAAATTAGCCAGATATGGTGGTGTATACCTGTAATCCCAGCTACTAGGGAGGCTGAGACAGGAGAATCGCTTGAACCTCTGAAACAGTTTGCAGTGAGCTGAGATTGTGCCATTGCACTCCACCCTGGTCAACAGAGTGAGACTTCAACTCAAAAAATAAAAATAAATTAAAAAAAAATAAAATAAATACCTTAATAAAATACATGTCAATGATAACAAAGGGCAAGAAGGTGATAAATAGAATTAAAGAACTAAAGTCAGCATTGTCAAGTGGTTCTAAAAATATTGTAGTATACTATAATAAAAGAATTCATGTTGTATTCTCTACGATAATCACTAGAGAACAGAAAAAGAACACACCTAACAACTTAATAGGTTGGAGAAATAAAAAATATATTATAGTAGATTTAAAGTCAAATCTATCCGAAGTTGCATGAAATATAACTTTTAAATGTTTTCTTAAAACACAAAGATTCTTAGATTGAGTTACAAAACAAAACCTATGTGCTACTTAAAAGAGATTCAACTTGAATATAAGAAAACAAAAAGCTGGGGGGCGGAGCAAGATGGCCGAATAGGAACAGCTCCAGTCTCCAACTCCCAGCGCCAGCGACACAGAAGACCGGTGATTTCTGCATTTTCAACTGAGGTACTGGGTTCATCTCACTGGGGAGTGCCGGACGATCGGTGCTGGTCAGCTGCTGCAGCCCGACCAGCGAGAGCTGAAGCAGGGCGAGGCATCGCCTCACCTGGGAAGCGCAAGGGGGAAGGGAATCCCTTTTCCTAGCCAGGGGAACTGAGACACACAACACCTGGAAAATCGGGTAACTCCCACCCCAATACTGTGCTTTAAGCAAACAAGCACACCAGGAGATCATATCCCACACCTGGCTGGGAGGGTCCCACGCCCACGGAGCCTCCCTCATTGCTAGCACAGCAGTCTGTGATCTACCGGCAAGGCAGCAGCGAGGCTGGGGGAGGGGCGCCCGCCATTGCTGAGGCTTAAGTAGGTAAACAAAGCTGCTGGGAAGCTCGAACTGGGTGGAGCTCACAGCAGCTCAAGGAAACCTGCCTGTCTCTGTAGACTCCACCTCTGGGGACAGGGCACAGCTACACAACAACAACAACAACAACAACAACAAAAAAGCAGCAGAAACCTCTGCAGACGCAAACGACTCTGTCTGACAGCTTTGAAGAGAGCAGTGGATCTCCCAACACGGAGGTTGAGATCTGAGAAGGGACAGACTGCCTGCTCAAGTGGGTCCCTGACCCCTGAGTAGCCTAACTGGGAGACATCCCCCACTAGGGGCAGTCTGACACCCCACACCTCACAGGGTGGAGTACACCCCTGAGAGGAAGCTTCCAAAGCAAGAATCAGACAGGTACACTCGCTGTTCAGAAATATTCTATCTTCTGCAGCCTCTGCTGCTGATACCCAGGCAAACAGGGTCTGGAGTGGACCTCAAGCAATCTCCAACAGACCTACAGCTGAGGGTCCTGACTGTTAGAAGGAAAACTATCAAACAGGAAGGACACCTACACCAAAACCCCATCAGTACATCACCATCATCAAAGACCAGAGGCAGATAAAACCACAAAGATGGGGAAAAAGCAGGGCAGAAAAGCTGGAAATTCAAAAAATAAGAGCGCATCTCCCCCGGCAAAGGAGCGCAGCTCATCGCCAGCAACGGATCAAAGCTGGACGGAGAATGACTTTGACGAGATGAGAGAAGAAGGCTTCAGTCCATCAAATTTCTCAGAGCTAAAGGAGGAACTACGTACCCAGTGCAAAGAAACTAAAAATCTTGAAAAAAAAGTGGAAGAATTGACGGCTAGAGTAATTAATGCAGAGAAGGTCATAAACGAAATGAAAGAGATGAAAACCATGACACGAGAAATACGTGACAAATGCACAAGCTTCAGTAACCGACTCGATCAACTGAAAGAAAGAGTATCAGCGATTGAGGATCAAATGAATGAAATGAAGCGAGAAGAGAAACCAAAAGAAAAAAGAAGAAAAAGAAATGAACAAAGCCTGCAAGAAGTATGGGATTATGTAAAAAGACCAAATCTACGTCTGATTGGGGTGCCTGAAAGTGAGGGGGAAAATGGAACCAAGTTGGAAAACACTCTTCAGGATATCATCCAGGAGAACTTCCCCAACCTAGTAGGGCAGGCCAACATTCAAATCCAGGAAATACAGAGAACGCCACAAAGATACTCCTCGAGAAGAGCAACTCCAAGACACATAATTGCCAGATTCACCAAAGTTGAAATGAAGGAAAAAATCTTAAGGGCAGCCAGAGAGAAAGGTCGGGTTACCCACAAAGGGAAGCCCATCAGACTCACAGCAGATCTCTCGGCAGAAACTCTCCAAGCCAGAAGAGAGTGGGGGCCAATATTCAACATTCTTAAAGAAAAGAATTTTAAACCCAGAATTTCATATCCAGCCAAACTAAGTTTCATAAGTGAAGGAGAAATAAAATCCTTTACAGATAAGCAAATGCTTAGAGATTTTGTCACCACTAGGCCTGCGTTACAAGAGACCCTGAAGGAAGCACTCAACATGGAAAGGAACAACCGGTACCAGCCATTGCAAAAACATGCCAAAATGTAAAGACCATCAATGCTAGGAAGAAACTGCATCAACTAACGAGCAAAATAACCAGTTAATATCATAATGGCAGGATCAAGTTCACACATAACAATCTTAACCTTAAATGTAAATGGACTAAATGCTCCAATGAAAAGACACAGACTGGCAAACTGGATAAAGAGTCAAGACCCATCAGTCTGCTGTATTCAGGAGACCCATCTCACACGCAGAGACATACATAGGCTCAAAATAAAGGGATGGAGGAAGATTTACCAAGCAAATGGAGAACAAAAAAAAGCAGGGGTTGCAATCCTAGTCTCTGATAAAACAGACTTTAAACCATCAAAGATCAAAAGAGACAAAGAAGGCCATTACATAATGGTAAAGGGATCAATTCAACAGGAAGAGCTAACTATCCTAAATATATATGCACCCAATACAGGAGCACCCAGATTCATAAAGCAAGTCCTTAGAGACTTACAAAGAGACTTAGACTCCCATACAATAATAATGGGAGACTTCAACACTCCACTGTCAACATTAGACAGATCAACAAGACAGAAAGTTAACAAGGATATCCAGGAATTGAACTCATCTCTGCAGCAAGCAGACCTAATAGACATCTATAGAACTCTCCACCCCAAATCAACAGAATATACATTCTTCTCAGCACCACATCGTACTTACTCCAAAATTGACCATATAATTGGAAGTAAAGCACTCCTCAGCAAATGTACAAGAACAGAAATTATAACAAACTGTCTCTCAGACCACAGTGCAATCAAACTAGAACTCAGGACTAAGAAACTCAATCAAAACCGCTCAACTACATGGAAACTGAACAACCTGCTCCTGAATGACTACTGGGTACATCACGAAATGAAGGCAGAAATAAAGATGTTCTTTGAAACCAATGAGAACAAAGATACAACATACCAGAATCTCTGGGACACATTTAAAGCAGTGTGTAGAGGGAAATTTATAGCACTAAATGCCCACAAGAGAAAGCAGGAAAGATCAAAAATTGACACTCTAACATCGCAATTAAAAGAACTCGAGAAGCAAGAGCAAACACATTCCAAAGCTAGCAGAAGGCAAGAAATAACTAAGATCAGAGCAGAACTGAAGGAGATAGAGACACAAAAAACCCTCCAAAAAATCAATGAATCCAGGAGTTGGTTTTTTGAAAAGATCAACAAAATTGACAGACCACTAGCAAGACTAATAAAGAAGAAAAGAGAGAAGAATCAAATCGACGCAATTAAAAATGATAAAGGGGATATCACCACCGACCCCACAGAAATACAAACTACCATCAGAGAATACTATAAACACCTCTACGCAAATAAACTGGAAAACCTAGAAGAAATGGATAATTTCCTGGACACTTACACTCTTCCAAGACTAAACCAGGAAGAAGTTGAATCCCTGAATAGACCAATAGTAGGCTCTGAAATTGAGGCAATAATTAATAGCCTACCAACCAAAAAAAGTCCAGGACCAGATGGATTCACAGCTGAATTCTACCAGAGGTATAAGGAGGAGTTGGTACCATTCCTTCTGAAACTATTCCAATCAATAGAAAAAGAGGGAATCCTCCCTAACTCATTTTATGAGGCCAACATCATCATGATACCAAAGCCTGGCAGAGACACAACAAAAAAAGAGAATTTTAGACCAATATCCCTGATGAACATCGATGCAAAAATCCTCAATAAAATACTGGCAAACCGGATTCAACAACACATCAAAAAGCTTATCCACCATGATCAAGTGGGCTTCATCCCTGGGATGCAAGGCTGGTTCAACATTCGCAAATCAATAAACATAATCCAGCATATAAACAGAACCAAAGACAAGAACCACATGATTATCTCAATAGATGCAGAAAAGGCTTTTGACAAAATTCAACAGCCCTTCATGCTAAAAACGCTCAATAAATTCGGTATTGATGGAACGTACCTCAAAATAATAAGAGCTATTTATGACAAACCCACAGCCAATATCATACTGAATGGGCAAAAACTGGAAAAATTCCCTTTGAAAACTGGCACAAGACAGGGATGCCCTCTCTCACCACTCCTATTCAACATAGTGTTGGAAGTTCTGGCTAGGGCAATTAGGCAAGAGAAAGAAATCAGGGGTATTCAGTTAGGAAAAGAAGAAGTCAAATTGTCCCTGTTTGCAGATGACATGATTGTATATTTAGAAAACCCCATTGTCTCAGCCCAAAATCTCCTTAAGCTGATAAGCAACTTCAGCAAAGTCTCAGGATACAAAATTAATGTGCAAAAATCACAAGCATTCTTATACACCAATAACAGACAAACACAGAGCCAAATCATGAATGAACTTCCATTCACAATAGCTTCAAAGAGAATCAAATACCTAGGAATCCAACTTACAAGGGATGTAAAGGACCTCTTCAAGGAGAACTACAAACCACTGCTCAGTGAAATAAAAGAGGACACAAACAAATGGAAGAACATACCATGCTCATGGATAGGAAGAATCAATATCGTGAAAATGGCCATACTGCCCAAGGTAATTTATAGATTCAATGCCATCCCCATCAAGCTACCAATGAGTTTCTTCACAGAATTGGAAAAAACTGCTTTAAAGTTCATATGGAACCAAAAAAGAGCCCGCATCTCCAAGACAATCCTAAGCCAAAAGAACAAAGCTGGAGGCATCACGCTACCTGACTTCAAACTATACTACAAGGCTACAGTAACCAAAACAGCATGGTACTGGTACCAAAACAGAGATATAGACCAATGGAACAGAACAGAGTCCTCAGAAATAATACCACACATCTACAGCCATCTGATCTTTGACAAACCTGAGAAAAACAAGAAATGGGGAAAGGATTCCCTATTTAATAAATGGTGCTGGGAAAATTGGCTAGCCATAAGTAGAAAGCTGAAACGGGATCCTTTCCTTACTCCTTATACGAAAATTAATTCAAGATGGATTAGAGACTTAAATGTTAGACCTAATACCATAAAAATCCTAGAGGAAAACCTAGGTAGTACCATTCAGGACATAGGCATGGGCAAAGACTTCATGTCTAAAACACCAAAAGCAACGGCAGCAAAAGCTAAAATTGACAAATGGGATCTAATTAAACTAAAGAGCTTCTGCACAGCAAAAGAAACTACCATCAGAGTGAACAGGCAACCTACAGAATGGGAGAAAATTTTTGCAATCTACTCATCTGACAAAGGGCTAATATCCAGAACCTACAAAGAACTCAAACAAATTTACAAGAAAAAAACAAACAACCCCATTAAAAAGTGGGCAAAGGATATGAACAGACATTTCTCAAAAGAAGACATTCATACAGCCAACAGACA